>NC_057810.1:16845259-17057904 GCF_018294505.1 Triticum aestivum
GTCTACTCCCATTGAACGCATTCGTTTGCCAGTGAAGGTCCTCCCGGCAAACGTTTCCCTCGTTCGCCAGTGGGAGGGCCATGGCGACCCAACAATTGGCCCATGAAATAGATTTTTTTTTTAGAAAATGTCATAAAGAAAAATTAGAAGAATGAAAAAATGCCACAAATGGTGCCATGTTCCTACTCATCACCCAAACTTCTTGTTTGTAAAAAAATGTGGCACAAAAATGCTACCTTTCAGCATTAAAAATGCCATCATCTTAAATAATTAAATCCTACAAATAATAATAAAATGACATGCTCTTATTAATATATGCCATGTCATTAAAAATGAAAGGGCCATCCTCTCAGTATTGAAAATGTCATCCTATTATAAAAAATGGCATGCTCTTATTAATAAAAAATGCCATGCCATTACAAATAAAAAATGCCATCTTCTCACTATTAAAAATGCCATTGTCTCAATGACAAAAAGTGCATCATCATAATAATAAAAATGTCATCCTACTATTAAGAAAATACCATGCTCTTATTAATAAAGCTGCGATTTTGTTAAAAACAAAACTGCCGTTGTCTCAGTAATATAAATGCCACCCTCTTATAATAAAACTGCCCTGTGATAAAGTAAAAAAATCAGTATTTTTGGGGTGAATTAAAAAAAACTTAAAAAAATGACATGGTGTATATAAATTTATAAATATAAATTTTAACACAAATGTTCACAAGCCCGGTCTTCAGCCTAGTGCCATGCTCGACGCGCCCATGTTACATTTTTTTGGCAAAAGAAAAGAAAACAAGAGTTCGCTAGCAATAGCCAGACAGCGAATGCCTCCAGCCGTCCGACGTGCGCCAGACAACTAACGCCTGCAGCCATCCGACGTGGCGTTGCAGCGGTGTTGAGATGCGTGCGACGGTGGAAGCGTGTTCGCCAGGGTCACCCTCCTGGCGAACATTTGCTATTTACTACCTCCCTATATTTTTGGATAGGTATTTTTATTCTCCCTAAAACTGATGCCTAGGAAGGAACACATTTGGAAGTTTCAAAGCAATTTGAATTTTTTCACAAGAATGTCTGCATTCTCATGAGAATGGCGTTTTCGAGGCCGGGCTCCATGGAGCCTTTTATTTGTGCAAAATTCAAATTCAAACTTTTATGTTCCAAAAAATTCTGAAAAAAATATGCGTGTATGCAAAGATGTAACCCACATGTGTGTTAAAATTCATGATGAAATACCTTGAGTTGAGTTGCGACCTGTATAAAAAAGACAAATTCATGGCCCGGGAGGATGAATAGTGTCATGTGTTAAACAACCTCGGATTTTTTTTACAGAACCCTCATTTCAACGTATTTTGCCCTGAAAATTTACACACATGTGTGTTATGCCTTCATGTATATCTTTTTTTTTCAGAACTTTTTAAAACGTAAAAATATGAATTTTGATGAAACTTGAATTTTGAATTTGGAGGCCTCATTGGAGCTCGGTCACCAAAAGGGATTTCGGCATTCTCACTACGTACCTGTAAAATATTATAAAGTAACAATCTCTATTTTGTTTATCTGTGCAGCACACAAATAAGAATATTTATTAATGAAAATTTGCAGGTAATAATGTACATCTAGATGTGCATTTGAGATACATATATTTTTCCAAACTTTTGCAGAACTTCGAAATTTCAATGTATTTTTTTTCTTTTGAAACTTTCGGGTCCATGTCAAACCCCCGCGTCCAGACACGTTCCACGACGACGAAGAATCAAGAACTCAATGGCCGCCGGCGACCTCCTTGGGGCCGCGCCGTCTGGCGGAAGCCGGGAGGCGGTGCAGGCGTACAGCCCCGAGGACGGCAGAGCCGAGCTTATGTGCCCCAGAGGGTTTGGGGACCTTGCCTGTTGCACCAAGTACTACTGGAATAAACGAGTATGTAAATTACCCGGGCAGAATCATGGACTGAAAGAGGTTCAGTGATAGATACTACTCCTCTGTCTCATAATAGTGTCAAAAAACGTCTTACATTATGGGACGGAAGGGGTACTTTTTTAGCAGAAAGGAAACCAAAAGACAACATCATCAGGCAAGAAAAATCGTTGCGCTGTGCTAGGCAGGCACATTATATTGCGGCTGAGAAAACAAGGAAAAAAAACTCTACAAGTGGATTGTTCAGTTTTGAGATCAGTTGAGAACTGAAAGTATCAGCCGACACGCCATTCAAATATAGGCACAAGAGAAATGAAGGATTAAAGTGATTCAAAGTTGTAGAGCATGAATTCTTTCACAACATTTAATCTCTTCAAACAAGGACCGCAATAGCCGGCGAGCGTTCGCTGAGAGAGATGACATTTGCAAACGTTTTTGCTGTCAGCTTCTCAGATTCACATGACATTTTCTTTAGAACAACATGACATTTTCTCCTGCGAAGACATTTTTCTTCTAAAAACTGCCACCATTTGATCTCGCCTCACAACTAAAACTGTCAATTCGTTTGCCAACCCCCTCCCGGGGAATGTTCGCCAGATAACATTTCCGTCAAACAAAGATACTGCAGAAAGCAGGAGGATTTTCATAGCACACTCTTGCTTCATGTAAATCTGAAATTAGTTGACGCTTGTCCTCTGCAAGCAGCCATTCTTAGACTCATGTTATGCTTTAATGGCAGCTCTCAAAATTTTGCTCCCTCAGAAGACATTTTCACCATTTTCACCACTTTAATGTCCAGCAGGATATTATGGTGATTCATATGTACTTTGTAGGCAGATTCAATGGAGAAGATACCATTTGGGGTTCAAGAAAAATCTTCAATACTGAATCTGCGCAACTCAATTAGGCCAATTGCAGAACGTTATTTCCTTATCTGTACAATACAAAATTGTACTAGATGTCAATTTTGACTGTCACTAAAGAACAGTGAAATCAAACAAAACAGCCAGCTTCTCATATCCATTCATGCAAGAACATCTGAAACCAAACCATGAACAACAGCAGCTTTGCGGCACAAGGACCTATGACAACAATTATAATCACCTAAAACAGATGTCCCTAGATGGTATCTGGCTGTCACAAACATGCACAAAATGGCCAATTATTTATATTCTCGCCTATAAAAATGCAGTCTGTAATACTCTTCAGCTGTAAGATCCCTACTGGTGATGCGCATTCTGTTTTGAAACTGGGGTTTCCTCTGTTTTTTAGGGGCAGGCAGCCCAACCTTGCTCATTAAACGGTAATACAAAACCAGAGTTTGCAACCAATGGCAGAAGAGTGCAGTATGGCACTGGAGCCATCCAAAACCTAACCAGTAACCAAACTATGCAAGATAAAGCACCTGGAGGCACATGGATAGTTTCCATCAAGTCTCTCTTGTGACAAATGAGATAGTGACAAACAACGTAGGTGCTTCACGGTACTTAAACTGCCAATGGATGGCTGACTGAATGTACATCTGAAACAAAAATAAATAAACTGATACAAAGATAAATGGCACTATTATACACACATATTTCGCAAATATGAGAGCAGCGTGGTCTCTACATTCTATTTTATTTGGACACAAATCGATCAGCATATAAGGCTTACTATAAGGCAAGCTGCTTATAAATCTAAGTGTCCAATGGAAGCTATAACAAAAGGAGCATCCCTATTTTGCACCTTCCCTTGACAAATGTGATACCACAGCTACACATCTGGTTAGACCAAATGGTATTTTTATGTTAGATTTGCCTATTTAAAAATTAATGCATTTAAAAAAATCATTACCCTGTTGTTGGTTCATGTAAATCTGAATCTAGTCGGCACTTCTCCTTTGCAAGCAGCTGCATAGTCTTCAACAAGGTGTGGTGCAGCTTCCTTGTAAGGGCATATGAACTTCTTCAAGAATACCATCTTGGTGGCACTGACAAATGCATAGTAGGACGTGTCACTCTTGAGCAATCTGTTTTCCTTAAGAAACTTCATAACATAGTACCGGGGCCTGAGCCGGCCCTCCAAGCTATAACTGAGCAATGATGGGTGGCGAGCAATGTATGCCGGCTCCAACCCCACCTCAGAGATAAGGAACTCGGACCTACGGTGCAGCATGTCCTTTGACGACATCAGCACAAATGGACCCTTTGACACAGCAATGCCAACCTCGGCATCGGACCACCTAAACGTCTTCTTCAAGTATTCCATTTTGGCAGCAATCTTCTCCTCACTGACGAATGCAACAGACCGCAGAGCTAGCCTGCACATCCCAGAGCCCCGAGGCACACCTAAAGCTTGAGCAGAGGCAACCATCGCCCGGATTTGCTCCACGTTGGCGGTGAGCATCCTTGGCATAGAGATGGCAAGCTTGCCAATATCGCAAGCACCTAACGTGCACTCCTGCAGTAATCCGACATTCCGCTTGACCACCCTCTCGAGGTTGTGCGAGAGGAGATGTTGGTTACACTTTAATGCCCGAAGGAATTCCTCGAAGGAGCCCAAGAGGCGCAGGTAGTAGTGCACCTTGGAGACGACGGGTTTGCTGCGGAAGTGGTCGTTTGCGGCGAGCGGGACGAGTCGCGTGATCTCAGAACGCGACAGTCCAAGGCCGGCGAGCCCTTCGATGATTGGGGACAGGGTTCTCTCCACGCCGGCGCAGAGGAACTTGGGGTCTCTCGCGACGACGGTGGCGACGTCCGTGGTCGAGAGGCCAAGGTCGGCGAGGAAGGCGAGGACGGCGTCTGGCTTGGATGGGGATTTGAGGTGGGAGAGCTTGGCGGAGGCCTTGAGGGCCTGCGCTCGGGTGAGACCGCAGGTATCGACCAGGTACTCCTCGACGGCGAATCCGGTGGGTGGGGAAACGGCGGGCGCGGCGGTGGTGGCAGAGAGGAGACGGCGGAAGGTGGAGCCGTGAGAGGTGGTGGGAGAGGAGAGCAGGTGCGCGAGGACGCAGCTCCGGAGGCGGAGCATGGCGGAGGCGACGGCGTGGCGGCGCCGGTGGCGAGGGGATTGGGGAACCAGCGCCGGCGGCGAGAGAGAAAGTTTCGGCCTTTGTCACTCCTCGATGCGCGCTCGAAGAAGTGGGCCTTTGAGCCTTATCAATCCTCCGAGAAGCCCAACTCTTGTGAGCCAAGCCCAGCTTTCATCCACTATGCAAGTATGGAAGTCCCGTTTGTGTCAGAAAAAAATACATTTGCCTCAAACAAATATGGAAGTCCCATTTGTGTCAGAAAAAAATACATTTGCTAAAAAAATGTATTGACTTCTCAAAAGAAAAAGTATTGACTTCTGAAAAAAAGTATTGAAGCCCCATTTTGAAAGTGACTTTAATATTCAGATAAACCACCGAGGAGTGCACCAAAAAAAGCCTCCTTTTTTTTTACAAATGGTAATTTAATCACTAGTTTTAGCAAACTTGACCTGTCATTTTTTTTCTTGTGAGGGTTAAAAATTGACATGTCTTCCAACATACACCTATCTAGAAGAACAAACTATGTCTGTTTCAATTGTCGGACTAGTTGTCATCGTCAAAACTTAACAACACATTTTTTTTGGCAATTATAGGATGGGCTATATAGGGATTAGATATTGACCATTTCATTTTAGTCCCCAAGCCTATGTTTGGTATCTAATAGGAGTTATGTGTGGGAATTTGAGACAGAAATCCTGGACGCGACCTGCCAGCACACCGTCTTACACAAAGACGGCGACCAGGAGAGTAAATTGCACAAAAGTACCACAATTGGGGCATTGGAAGCAGATTGGTACCAAGATTGGTAATTTTTACATGTCAGTACCAAGATTGGGGCGAGCCGTTGCAAAAAAGACTAAAAGTGTGTTTTATACGTATTGACAGAAAAGCTGACCGGTTGGGCCCGCCCGTCAGGCGACACGCTGGCCAGTGCGCGCTGACTGGGCGCTGACTGGGACGAGGCCGGCTCCCGTTTAGGGCGCGGCTGGTGCGGTCGAGCCACACCCCCGCTCACTCCCCCCGCTCTGCTCTGCTTTCTTCTTCCTTCTCTCTGCCTCGCCGCCGGCTGCGCCCGCCCCCGCCGGACGCCACACGACGCTGCCGCAGCCATGGTTTTTGAAGACGAGAGCAGCGACGAGAACTCAAGCCTCCCGTACATGCACTCCGAAACCTCCACCGATGGGCTCAATCAGGTCAGTTACTCCATTGGAGCTAGGGTTAGGGCTAGGTTTAGGAAAATTTTGGGATTTTTCTGTCTAGGTGGTCTTTGCTGTGAGGGGTGGGACGCCAACCTAGGGAGGAATGACAAAGTGCTTAGGGCTTCGATCCTCAAGGAGATTGCGAGGATTGACGCGGAGGCTGATGTGCGAGCCTTCTAGGAGTAGAAATGGGCCCACCAATATGCCCTCGAGGGGCAGGTCGAGGCGCTTCTGCGCGTGGAGGAAGAATATTGGTGCCGTCGTGGTGGTCTGAAGTGGACACTTAAAGACGATGCCAATACAAAGTACTTCCACGCCTATGCAAACGGCAGGCGCAGTAAATATGCAATCCTCAGGTTCAATCGGAACAAGGGCTGTTGTTGCGACAGGAGGACATCTCTCGCCACATCTATGAATTCTACATCAACTTGATGGGATCTTGCGAGGCCCAGGGGGCTCGTCTTCTCGCGGACCTGTGAGAACGCTCAGAACGAGTCCTGGAGTGTGAGAATGACGAGATGGGGCTCGCTTTCCTCCCATAAGAAATTGACGCCGCCTTGATGGGTATGAAATCAGACACGGCTCCGTGCCTGGATGGGTGGCCGGTGGCTATGTTCAAGCGTTTTTGGTCACTTCTTAGAGGCCCAATCTTTGTGATCTGCAACGGGTTTATCCGAGGGACGGTAGATATAGCTCGCCTTAATTTTGGAGTATTATCGCTTATTCTGAAGATCCACGGGGCCGACAACATTAGACAATTCCGCCCTATTATGTTCATCAACGTTCCGTTTAAGATCTGCGCTAAAGCGTGTGGCACACGCCTAGGGCCGATTGCCCATCGCTCAATTCATCGCAACCAGTCCGTGTTCATTCGCGGCCGCAACATTCAGGAGGGCCCGCTTGCCCTCTAGGAGATTGTGCATGAACTCAAACGCACGAGGGAACCGGCCATACTGTTGAAGCTAGACTTCGAAAAGGCTTACGACCGGGTAAATTGGGATTTCCTGCGTCAGGTGCTTATTAGCCGGGGTTTCTCAACTGTTTGGGTGCACCGCGTTATGCAGTTGGTCTCGGGAGGCGAAACTGCAGTCTCGGTGAACGGAGAAGTAGGGCATTTTTTCCAAAACAAACGTGGACTCAGGTAAGGTGACCCGATGTCCCCGCTTTTGTTCAACTTTGTGGTCGATGCTCTTTCCGCTATGCTTCGGAAGGCGGCTGCGGCTGGTCATATCAAGGGGTTGGTAGGCCATGTCATTCCAGGGGGAGTAACCCATTTGCAGTACGCGGATGACACGTTACTGCTGTTTCGTCCGGACCAACATAGCATTGCTACGGTCAAGGCGATTCTGCTCAGTTTTGAGCTTATGTCGGGCCTCAAAATCAACTTCCATAAGTGTGAGGTGCTCTCCATGGGGGTAGAGCCGGAGGAGGGAAGACGCATAGCCGATTTTCTCAACTGCAGCAGTGGTGGGAGGGTCGAGGAAGCGGGAACGGCCGCCAAGAGAGGAGAAAGCGTCGTTGCGTGGCGAGGAAGCTGTGTCGGGGCCACAGGCTCGAGATTGGGTGTGGCGGCGCTGATCCAGGCTTCTAATGGGCAACGGGTAGCAGCTGCGGCTGGATCCAGCCATTTTTGGCAGTGGTGTGGTTCCAGAGTGGATGAGGGTGAGGGTGCGCCGGCAGGGCTTAGGTGGTGGCGGAGTGGAAGAGCAGAGGTGAGGTGTGAGGAATTTTACTCTGCGGTGGGTGGCTTAGTATATTTAAGGGTCATGGCCGCCATGGAGTTTACTAATAGTTATAAGAGTTCACTTAGGTGCACTTTAGAGGAGAAAACATGAATTTATCCTCCTCTAACGCCTTAGTGGGGATCAGTTCAAGACACTCTTAGCATATAACTCATCGTTACAACATCGACCATAGACATGGCATGTATGATAGTATGTAAAGCAAAATAGAATTCAATTCTGAACAAAAAGAATGTAATATTGTTACCCTATAGGCGCTGAACTTTTAAATCCCTCCAAACAAACAAGCTATAGAGGGAAGTGCCAAGTCTTCGTTATTGGTCGGCGTGCATTAATAAAACACTAGAAATAGTGTAGCTCTGTAAGTCACAAATGATGGATTTCCTATGAGAACCTAGCACAGAGCAACTATAGGAGTTTTTGTAGTGATGCATCATGCATGGCAGGCATGGTGCCGAACAGAACCTGGTTGACATGGTGATGCTCTGGCATTGCCTTTTTATCTCTCCATCCATGTTGGGGCTAGCTAGCTAAGAATGAGAGGCAACCAACATCTAAGGCGCACTTTAAGTACCTCTAAATGAGTGGCTTTATATCTTGAAACGCCTAAATTTTCAATCCCTTGCTGTAATAACATCCAAGGAAACAAGTTAATGAAACACGGAAAAACACCAAATCCTTATGACTTCTTTGATTATTGGTGGGTTGGTGTGCATTAATGAAACACAGGAAATAGTGCAGCACTATAAATTACAAAACCATGGAACTGCTTTGAGAAGCTGCCAAAGAGTAACTATAGATTTCTTTCATTGATGCATCAGGCATCACAAGCATGGGCGAACCTGGTGAACTCGCACATAGCTACCTCATTGATCAGTGCCATGGCCTTTTGATCTCTTCATGTATATTGGAGCTAACTAACTAGCATTAGGATTGAGAGGCATCCGGAAGAGAATACGCACTCTGATCACATTCCTGGCATCATTGGCCCATCAGTCAATTAGTAAGATGACCAGAAAAAGCTTTGTCGGCTAGCCAATTCTATCTTTTCTTTGTCAACAATCTTCCTATTAAACCAATTAACCGCGAGATACTGGGCATTCACTAAGGGCAACCATGTCGGATTGAGCGACCATCAGCAGATAAGGAAGAAGGCCTCGACTTGGCTATTCTCAATGGGCCAGCTGTCACGCGGTCATTCGTAGCAGAAGAAGACAAACAGTTCGGCTGCACCCATTAAAGTACTGTTCGTCGAGACTCTCGAAGAAAAGCTGTACCAGAGGAGGGATGAATGGGGAAAACAAGGATTTTTTTACCGTTGCAGGCATGTGATGTGCTGAATTCTTAAGTAATGGATGAACATACAAACAAACAGGCGGAGTTGATGCCAAAAATACAGATCAATGGGGACCATATGGATGGTCTTGCAAGACAACCACATCGGCAATAGATAGAAAATGCAAGTGAATGTCTACAACTTATCTCTTGGTTCTTAATACCTCAAATGCAAGATTACTTAATTAATCAAAGGAAAAACACTACCTAAAGCTCTCAAGCATTATAGTGCATCAATCACCAACCATATAAAGACATGGGATTTTGCAGAGGACAAGCAGTAAGATGTTGATTTTAATGTCATCTCATAAGCTAACAAATATCATAAAAAAATATAGAGTTAACAGGCACAATCATGACTAAATGAACACTGGAATTACTGCAAACCATGGAAGCAGAGTAATGTATACAAAAATTGTTAAACATGCACATAGATTTAGTAATTTGTTCTGGGGACATTAAAACACCATATAACTAATAATTCATGCCGTCCTATAGTTGGGGAGTTTTGGTATGGCGGTCAACCATACAAGCTTGATATAATTGTGAAGACATATTTTCACAGCGCTCAGCACATATGCCATCTAGCTGAAGCCAGCATGCAGCTAATAATGCCCAACCCTGGTTTGCATAAACATAGCCTGTAATGTAACACCCGAGATCAGTCTAGCAGAGGTAACCACACATAAGAGAGGTAAATTATTCTAACCATTTTCTAGCATAAATAATGACGAACAATACAGGTTTGGACACATGTGAACGCTTTATTGGTGCAAACCTGACGAGGCTTGGTTTTAACCAGCCATAGTAAACCACTATACAAAGGTAAATAATGGAACTATTTTCTACCATAAATCATGATCGAGGAACATAGGTTTAGACACATGTAAACCCTTCACTGGTGCACACCTGAGGAGGCTTGGTTTTAACCGGCCATAGTAAATCACAGTATGCAAAGACAAATATTGTAATAATTTTCTAGCATAAATAATGATAGAGACACATAGCTTGGGACACATGTAAACACTTGACTGGTGTACACCTGAGGAGGCTTGGTTTGAACCAGCCATTGTATTTGGACTAGATGATACACCATGTATAGAAAACGTACAACTGTACTATTCATTTTGAGATCATTTGTCCCTACAATAGAAAGAATCAGCCCATAGGCCATTAAGAAATACATAACAGACTAGTAAACCATGGATAACTTCAAACCATTTAATCCCTTAAACAAAGATACTACAGAAAGAATGCAGATTTTATTGTTTTGGAGAAAACTTTAGATATATTTATCTTTAATCATGGCAGTACAACAAACACCATAAACAATAAAAATTACATCCAGATTTGTACAGCACCTAGATACGACTACAAGCACTGAATCAAGCCGAAGGCGTGCTGCGTCATCTCCCCTTCCTCTCCAGATACGGGCAAAACTTGTTGTAGTAGATAGTATTTCCAGAAAATCGTCGTGCTAAGGCTACATAGGACCAACGCACCAGAATAGCAACAACCGCTGATTAATAGTGCCGTAGATCGAAAGGTTCCAGCCTGAAAACACATGAACATGGACGAACGACAACCAAGTCCGAGCAGGTCCACCAAAGATAGATCCATCGGAAACACACCTGCACACACCCACTGATGATGCTAGATGCACCACCGGGACGGGGGCTAGGTGCGAAGGACTTTATTCCATCTTCAAGGAACCGCCACCACCTCGCCTTCCTGAGCAGGACACAAACACTAACAAAACTCAAAGAGTCATCTAAAAACGGGGCACTCCCGTTGGCAAGGGCCGGGATCCATCGCGCCACCATGGCCCAGGCCATGGAGACAAGGCGGAATGATGGCAATGCTGATGGGAGATAGAGAAACCCTAATCCTTCTTGGGGAGGAGGACAGGAGGAGGCGGCTCATACTAAAGATTTTCAACTCACAAGAATTAGAACAAGCAACCAACAAACTAGATTAAAAAAAAACTACGAGAAAGGCTCAGCCAAGAGGCAGAGACTTGCTTCCTGTGCCTCTTGGAAAGAAAAAAATATGCGTTTTTTGCTTCCATGAGCGGCACAAATTTGCTTCTCGTGGGGCACAGGTTTGTTGCAAAAGGCTAAGTTATGCCTCTGAAAGGAAATTTTCTTCTGCGAAGGCACAAATTTTCTTCTTGTGGGAACCACAGGTTTGCTTCCGCGAGTGCCTCCCCGAAAGGAAGAAAACAAATGTGTTTTCCTTTTTCTTCCACGCGAGGCGCAGTTTACCTCTCGGAAGGGGGGGGGGGGGGGGGGGGGACAATGCTTTCGGCTCGGTGGGGGAGGGGGGAGCAATGCTTCCGGCTCGGTGGTTTTTCTTCCTTTTTTTTTTTAGAAAAAGAGGTTCATTGAAACTTATTAACATGGGATCTAGTTTCGAAGATCTCGATGCGAGAAATCCAACGATGAAAACAGTTCACAATTTTGTTGCACGGTTTAAGAGATAAAACATGATGAATAAACGAATCTATGGAAAAATGGAAAATTTTCAGGTTGCGACAAGTGCCACACTGAAGAAGGTGGGTGTGACCTTTGCAAAGAGTACCTTTTAATTAGTGATTTTCTATTGGGAGGGACTGGTCTGGCTTTTGCTGCATGGCCAGGTGGTCCTTGAAGCCTTGTCAATCCTTTTTGCACACCAAGAAGTCCAATAACTGAAGCCAGCTTCCAGCGCCAAGTTATTTAGTCACTAAAAAATTGGCGACCGTTACAATGGCATGCTTTGAATCAGGAAGCGCATAATCTTGTAAAATTTATTGTCTCGCTTCCGCAGGGTGGCCACTTGTGGCTCATATCCCCTCATGACCCCCTTTGTAACCCTTTGAATATTGTTTCAAAATTATAAAGTTTGGGATCCCTAAAAAGGAACCTAAAAATTGTCTACCAGATTAGGAGACATTAAATTTGGCATGCAGACCGTATCATACTGAATTTGTGTGTGTTCACCATCTATCCATCAAACATCGATGCATGCCATTTATACGTAAGTTTAAATAGGAAAACAGAAAGAAGAAAAACAGAAGTTTTGGAAAGAGATTATCGAGGTTACGAGACTAAGTCTTATCAGGCAAGCCACACACATACTGATTACCAAGGTTTATCAGCCATTCTCCAGTAGCAAACATTCCAAATCAAACAGCTAGGATCACCAGCACTCTATGTCTTCAGGCCCTCTAATTAAAAACAAAACAAAAAAGGAGTAGTTATGGCAAACGACATCTCACCTGTACGTCCAGCAGACTAGATGTCTAGATCAAAACTGCATCCTCGGATTGATCAACGTATTGTGGCCATCAACACGTCCAAAATTGTATCCAAAAAAGGGTCCAGAAATAATATGACATTTAGAGGACTCATAATCTAATTACTAGCTTCATCAGGTGTTAGCATTTACCGACAAGCAAACCAGCATGCCACAGACACACTAGACCAAACAACCAAAATTTTGTTAGGTGAGAAAAAGCCCGGGTTGAAGCCCCTAAAAGCTTGCCAGCTTACTGTGCCAAGCAAAACCATTCTGCTGTAGACGTGCAGTAAGCATTTAAATTTGTTAATTTTTATAAGAAAATTTATGTCAGAACCAGGATTTTAGTTGGCCCTGGCATGCTATAATAGGGTCGAAGCCCGTAAAAGCTTACCAACTTGCGGTGCCAACTCACATCCAAGGAGTGACTTTGTATCTCACAACGTTTACATTTGCATTCCCTCTCTTTAATAATCTCCAACCAAACAAACTACAGTGGAAAGTACCAAATCTTTCTAACTTCTTTAAGAAATTATTGGTCTCTGTGTTCATTGATGAAACACAAGCAATAGTGCAGCTCTATGAATTACAAACAATGGAGTTGGTTTGAGAAGCTAGCAGAGAGAAAATATATGAGTTTCTTTTTTGGGTGATGCGTCATGCATGGCAAGCGTGGACAGAATTCAGCCTAATGAACATAGCTAGCTCAGTGACCATGCTCCGGAACGGCCTTTGATCTCCCGATGCAACCGGGAGCGAAAGCACACTGCAGGCCCATATGTTGTACACTTGTAGTGTAGGATTAGAGCATGGTTTATAGTATAGCGAGCAGCTGGCTATATGATGTTATCTATAACCAAGATTATAGCTGACAAGTATAATAATAAGATATAATTATGTACTCCCTCTGTAAAGAAATATAAGAGCGTTTAGATCACTACTTTAGTGATCTAAACACTCTTATATTTCTTTACGGAGGGAGTACTACTTTATTGATACATAACTCGTTTCACTCTCTCAAACTCTGTAGGAGCACGTGATGCAGTTGGCTATTAATATGTTCAAGCTTGCCATGAACAAAGACGCACCACCGGTGATTGCCACGACACACATCATCTCAGACCTCAATGCCGGCATCCTGTGTTGTGCGCCGAGCGATGTGACACGCCCGACATATCTTCGAGCTGCAAGGCAAGATTGTGATCGTGGGGAAGCCTCATACTTGGTGTATAACCTCGCCCAAGGTGACGAGGCAACACTGCACAAATACAAGTGGGTAGAGGTGACGAGCTTGGAGGACCACACCCTATCCCTGATCCCAGGGTGCTCCAAGGCGGTCCATGTGTCAGCTTTTGGTGCGCGAGGTGGGGTTTACAAGAACTGCATCTACTTACCCAAGCGACATTTGTCGCCTTTCGAGGGTGAGCCCTACATGAAGCGTTTGGACCTCGATAGTTGCATCGTCTACTCCTGCAACAATGATGTGTGCATTACTTGGGGAGGATCATGTCACATGTATACCATTACTATTGGAAAAATCATGGTAACGGGGTTTATATGGTTTCTGCGACCAGAGTTTTGTCTATCGTGGCCAGATTATGTTCACATTTTCGTAGTTTTCTTATATGGTTCGTGTTTTCTTAGTTTGTACAACCAAATGTCAAAGAAAATTCTATGGAGACAAGAGCACCTGATCACACAGAATTTTTGTGTACTATTGTACCATCAAATATGGGATGTTTATTTCTGAACGTAACACAGTATATATGCATGCGAAATACCTTATCATGTGCGGATTTCGTTAGTGAAATCAGAACTAACAAATTGCCGCCTGACGGACTTGAGCACAGCCCTTATCTTCAGCATCTGTATCCCTGCCCAAATGCCTAAAACAACAAGGAACAAGCTTTGAACACAATCTAAAAAGCCGACTTGATCAATTTCTTATCAAAACTCACTCTGTTTCTTTTCGCCCAGGTAGCCCAATAGATATAGCAACCAGACCCATTGTACCAAATGTATCACAAATCAAGTAAAAGAATATTTATCCCAAAAAGGGAGATAAGCATGCATCCAAGCAAACCATTCCCATGAAAGATCAGGGATACATGAGGTTCGCACGAGAGATCAACAACTCTAAAAACCACTTTCGCCACCCAACAGCAAGAGAACAGATGATGGACTGATTCCGCATTATCCATAAACTTCTTGTTCGATGAAGTATGCCAAAACTTTTGCCTTCTTTCTGAAAAAAGAAGCAGCATAAATGGCATCCTGGAAAAGCTGCTACGTGAAGAGTTTAGAATTTGAAATTCTGTTCTGATTATCCAACCAGTCTTAGACTCCTGTTATGCTTTAACGACTCCATATCCCACATGAACAAGACTGGAACTTCAATAGTTACCCCACTAGATGTGCTCAGGAAATGCTCAGGGTCATGTTTGTGTGCGTGCGTGTGGTGCACGGGGGTGCCCGTGTAGGTAGACACCGTAGGCATGCGTGTGTGTAGGGTCTGTTGGCGAGCCACGCGGGGCGATCGGGGCTGTTCTGTTGGAGCTCACAGCGAGCCGAGCGCGTTGCGGGTGCGGCCAGAGCGTGCGGAGCATGGGCACGATCGCAGGCGAGTGGAGATGTGGGTGCGTGCCCAGGGCGCCGGCTCGGGGCTATAAAGCCGCTCGGTGACGTTGTAACAGACTGACACATCAAGTTGTTGCTCGAGGAAAAGGAATGGCCATAGGTGCGGCGGACATTCATGCACCGGAAATCTCCTCTGTCCACTGAGTACTTCTCCTTCCTCCTTATTTTGTCGTTTGAGTGCAGGGAGAGAGAGAGGGAGGGAGGGAGGGAGAGAGAGAGAGAGAGAGAGAGAGAGAGAGAGAGAGAGAGAGAGAGAGAGAGAGAGAGAGAGAGAGAGAGCTACCGAGAGAGAGGGAGCTAGGACGAGCTAAGGGAAGAACAAGGATATTAAGTTTACCCGCAAAAAAAAAAAGGTGATTCATATGTACTTTATAGGCAGATCAAATGGAGAAGATACCATTTGGGGGTCAAGGAAAATCCTCAATACTGAATCTGGGCAATCAGATGGGCTTCATGCACTCAATTAGGCCAATCGCAGAACTCGGGGAATGTTTAATTTCCTTATCTGTACAATACAAAAATGTATTAGATGTTAAGTTTTGACTGTCACTAAAGAATAGTGAAACCAAACAAAACCTGCGAGCTTCTCATATCTATCCATGCATGAAGATCTTGGAAGCTAGTTAGGTACCAATTGCCAGTTCAAATACTCCACGAAACGCGCTAGTTTGGTACCAATTGCGTTCTGTAATTTGACCGTTGTCTTACCTGTAGCTGGCACAGACCAACTATAGGAATTTTTTTAGTGATGCATCATGCATGCATGGCATGGTGCGAAACAGAATCTGGTGAACATGGTCATGCTCTGGCATTGCCTTTTTTATTTCTCCATCCATGTTGAAAGGCAACCAAAATCTAGCACGCACTTTAATTATCCACATGACTTTTTTGAGAAATTATTGGTACTAGGTGTTTGTGCATTAATCATACATGGGAAATATATAGTGCAGCCCTATAAATTACAAAATGATGGAGTTGCTCCGAGAAGCTACCAGATAGCAACTATTCTTTGAGTGATGCATCACAAGCATATGGGTGAACCTGGTGAAGTTGAACATAGCTACCTCATTCATCACTAGCATGGCCTTTTGATCTCTTCATGCACATTGGAGCTAACTACTACTAGCTAGGATTAGGAATTTAGGATTGAGAAGCATCCGGAAGAGAATGCACACTTTTTCTTTACATAGCACACTTCATTGGCCCGTCAGTCAATGAGTACGATGACCATAGAAGGCTCTGTCAGCTAGCCAATTCCATCTTCTCTTTGTCAACACTCCTCTAATTAAACCCATTAACCGCGAGATGTTGGTCATTCGCTGGGGCATCAACTTTGGATTGAGCGACCGTCACCGGATGGGCAGGAGGGCCTCAACTTCTCTGTTCTCAATGGGCCAGCTGTCAAGCGTTGATCCGTAGGAGAAGAAGACAAACAGTTCGGCTGCACCCATTAAAATAATGTTCGTCCAGACTCGCAAAGAATTGTTGTACCAGAGGAGGGATGAATGGAGAAAACAAGGATTTGTCCCCGTTGCAGGCACGTAATGTGCCGAATTCTTAAGTAACTGATGAACATACAGACAAACAGACAGATCTGATGCCGAAAACACAGACCAGTGGAGAAAGTGATTGTCTACAACTTATATATTGTTTCTTAATAGCTCAAATGCAAGATTACTTATGTAATCAAAGGAAAAACACTACCTAAAGCTCTCAAGATTAAAGTGGACCAATCAACAACCATATAAAATAAGGGATTTTGCAAAGGCCAACCAGTAAGATAGTGATTTTGCTGCCATCTCATAAGCTGAGAAATATCATAAAAGTATAGAGTTAAGAACTACGTAAAAAATGGCGCACTATTTCGTCGTTATAGCGCATTAGGAAAGAAGACACTATGTTTTGGCAAATTTGACCGCTATGATGCTAATCACATAATTAGCGCGCTACGCCTCGCTATAACGTTGTCACTTGTAGCGTTGTAGCGTGCACATGATACAACAATAAGAAAACCATAGCCCAGCAAGCCCGAAGGGGCAAAACCACCCATCGGCCACACCCTTCTCACTCTCTTTCTGTGGTTCTCACACGACAAGGACCCAACCCAAGTTCTCAAACCCCCTTCCCAGGTGCCTTAGAAAATCCCCTTCCTAGCCGAGATGAGCGGCGGCGGTGGAAGTGGCAACATCTGGTCGTGAGCAGAGGTGGCGGCATGATCTAGTCGTGAGAGGCGGAGGTGGCGGCAAGATCTGGCCACGAGTAACAACTAACAAGTTTGATCCTTTCTTCTTTTTGTAATTATACTCTGAAGTGAATCATGTGTTATCTCTTGTGCCACGATAGGATTACAGACATTCCTTTTTTATTCCTAGGACTTGACACTCATTCATGTGTTCCTCCTCGGAAAAATTTAGTTGGCGAAATGCGTTATTTTGAAATATAGCATTGCTATTAGCATGCTATAACTTGTGTAGCATTTTGAGAAGGGCCTCGCTATATTTTGTAGCGCGCTAGTTTTTCGTTGGTTAAGAAGCACAATCATGCTTAAATGAAAACTGGATTTCAGAAGCCTACAAACTATGAAGCAAAGCCATGTATACATAAATTGTTAAACATGGAGATAGATTTAGTGATCTGTTCTTGGGACAGTACAACATCGTATAACTAATAATTCATGTCGTCCAGTAGTTGTTAAGTCTTGGTACGGCTGTCAGCCATACAAGCATGATATAGTTGTGAAGATATATTTTCACAGCGCTTCGAAAATAGATGCCACCTAGCGGAAGCCAGCATGCAGCTAACAATGGCCACCTTTGGTTCGCATAAACCTAGCCTGTAATGTAACACCTGAGATCAGTCTAGCAGAAGTAAACCACAGAAAACAGAGGTAAACTGTTCTAACCATTTTCTTGCATAAATCATGAGATGAAAACATAGGTTTAGACACATGTAAACCCTTGATTGGTGCAAACCTGAGGAGGCTTGGTTTCAACAAGCCATAGTAAATCACACTATACAAATGTAAATATTGTAACCATTTTCAAGCATAAATCATGATAGAGAAACATAGCTTTACGCACATGTAAACCTCTACTGGTGCACACCTGGCGAGGCTTGGTTTCAACCAGCCATAGTATTTTGGGCGAGATGATACATTGTGTATAGAAAACATACAACTATGTCATGGCATTCTGATCTCCCCATGCATGTTGGAGCTAGTTATCTTGGATTAAGAGGCAATCGGAAGTGAAGGCGCACTTTGGTCATAGCACTAACTTCATTGACTGGCGGTTTAATTAGTTCGATGATCAAATAAAGTTCTATCAGCTAGCCAATGCCATCCTTTTATGTTTTTTTCGAGATGCACAGAGTTGACATCTATACCCAAGTGTTGTAGACTTGTAGTAGGCTTGAGCTTTTTTTTTATATAAGTCAGATACACCAGGTTTGAACAATTTGAGGTACTTTTGTAGTACCATAGACACCAAACACGGTAGGGACAATTACTAAATCTTCATAACTTCTTAGAAAATTTGTAGGCTGGGTGTGCATTAATGAAACATGAACAATCATGCAGCTCTATAAATAATTGCAAACCATCGTGGGTAGTGTTGTGAAGCTGACAAGCATATATCAAGCAACCATTTTTTTTGTTTCTTTCGAGTAATGTGCTCATGCATAGAACTAAACTGAATTGATGAACATACGTAGCTCATAGATTTTCTATTCATCCTGGCATTCTCATCTCCTTGTGGTATGTACATGTGTGTTGAAGTGCTAGCTAGGATTTAGAGGCAACCGGGAACTATGGTGCGCAACTCATTGCTGTTGTGCCAGACAGAAGTTAGAACAGATAATCGCATCTGTATCCTGGTCATGTGGGCGCTACGTGGAGGGAGAGGAACACATAGCTGTTTGACAACAGGACTACTTCTAGGTCGCGACAAATGGAAGATGATCTCTTTTGGTTAGCAAAGATTTAGCTAAGTCCGTGCTTCGCTTTGATCTCTTTGTGGTCAAGGTCTGTCAGGGCTGGCTCTATGTTTTGGAATTGGAAGGCCCTAAGGCGATGTCAACGATCTGAGAAAATTAAGGCTACATACATGTATCCAAATTCACTTGCAAAAAGTATTAGGAGTTAATTTTCAGCCATATATTATTTGTTCGAGATAAATAATAATGATTGCAGAGCAGTGTCACGTTACGACAAAAGATATTACAAAATAGAGAAATATAACTCTTTTGGTTACCTCAAATAGGTTAGAGGGACTGTAGTATCCTCAGCCCACCAGGGTTCAAATCCTGGTGCTCGCATTTATTCCTGGATTTATTTCAGGATTTCCGGCGATGCGCATTCAGTGTGAGGAGACGTTACCGTCGACGACGAGGCGCCAACGGTGACTTCGTAAATCTCAAGATGATATGCCGGCTCAGTCTTTCGGAGGTGCTCATAGGGGTAGGGTGTGCGTGTATGCGTTCATAGGGGTGAGTGTATGGGCGTGTATATGAGCGCTTGTGACTGTACTGATGTTAAAAAAAATAAGAGCCAAATTCCGATGACCCCGTCGACAATATCCTTGTCAATGAATCACATAGTCAAGTCATTCATCTTTCTTGTAACATATTTGACCTCAAACCATTTTTAAGTAGTTTCAATTTAGATAAACTTCTTTCAGCTGAACCTACTATCACATTTAAGAGATCCAATGCGCAGCTGAGACATGTTTATACCAATCTACTTCCTCTGTATCAAAATATAAGACGTTTTTGTAGGCTAAGTTTAGCCTACAAAAATGTCTTATATTCGTTTTTGTAGGCTAAGTTTAGCCTACAAAAATGTCTTATATTTTGGCACAGACGTAGTACAATTGTAACAAATTTACATACATATAATTAGAATATTCAAATTTAGAATCCCAACATAACATGATTCAGTGAATCAATGGTATTCCATCATGGAGCACGAGGCCCGTGAGCACAACCTAGATTGCTGCTGGACCAGAGCGCAGCCCATGGCCAGCCGACAAGCGTAGGTATTCCATCACTGCTACGATTTGCCTATCACTCAAGCAGGATGGCACGCCGTAACCATGGCCACCGCTCCTGACGAACCGGTAGTTGCGCGGCTTTGCGCGCGATGTCCCTAATTAGGAGGCAACCAGAGGGAAGATGGGGACGCGGAGGGTGTGTGCTGTGGTATCCCGCCGGTGGCTACTGGATGGATGGCCCCGGAAGCGAGCATGAGGTCGCCGATCCGGTTTTTTCGGATCGGTGTGCAGAGACAACCAAGCAGTCCAAGGTTTTCAGAATTTGTCATGTGAGATAAATTAGAATGATTGCAGAGCGGTGTCACGTCATGACAAAAAAGCTAAAAAAAATAGCAACATGGTATAACTCGTATGGTTATCTCTAGGGAATCCCCAACACGGTTAAAGATTGGTGGATAAATATTATCCACGAGCGAAGTTCTGCCAGAAAGGCGCTCACCTTATTGACCATGCTTGTCTCATGGAAGACTTGGAATGGAAGTAGTGTGTCGTCTTTTTGAACTGTTGTGTCACACCACACAAGTTAACGGAAAGTCAAGACAAATTTTTTGTGTGTAGTTAGTGACATCCAAATGCTACCTGCATATTTTGAGGCAAAATGGTGAAACATTTCGGCTTGTGCAAAAAAAAAAAACAGAAATTGAACACCAAAAGTTATCGCAAAATGTCACCACCATTTTATTTTTATTTTCTTAACGAAGTACCGTTGCTCCGTTTCGCATGAAAATTGCCATGCATGCTTGTGACACTAACACAAACATCTATAAAAAAATCAGAATTTTTTGAAAACATTTAATAATTTTTGTGTGTTAATGTTAACCGCTAGTTTCCTTTTACCGGAAGGCGGCGGGATCTCATTTTCCTATCTCCTGGTGTGAGGCCGCGGGGGGCTGCTGCTTCGGTCGAGATAGGCGGCAAGGCATGGCGGTGCTACAGGCCGGTGGCGATGCGGTGCGGCGGAGCACGCTGGCCGGTGGCGGCGCGGCGAGGCGGACCACTCAGGCTGGTGCTAGAGCGGCGCAATTCACGGACAGATCGGGGCTTGGGCAGGCATGCGCTCGTGCGGCTGCTGCTGGCTTGCCGTGGCCATGGGCGCATGTATAGCGAGTCTGGGCAGCTCTGCTAGCACGGGGAGTTCCAGCGATCCATCTGCGTGCTTGTGGCTGGGCGTGGATCTGGGCATGGCGATCTGATCTAGGACTTTCTGCAGAGTACGCTGGTGACGGATATCCTCTGCCTCGATATGGTATGGCTCGTGGCCACTAGGCATCATGCACGACCGATGGTTGTTGGTGTCGCATGTGCGGTGCAGGCCACGCCCGATGGAGGTGCTCCGGTGGTATGCGATTCTGTTCCGTTCTGCGACCTTTGGCAGAAACGCTATGTGACGGTCGATGTTGATAGAGACATGCCATTGTTGATTGTTGGAAATTCTTCCTCAAGATCGATCACATCAAATAACACGAACGCACGCGCCCACAAAATCTGATAGCCAAGTATGCGTTTCGCACCTTCTAATTCCTCTCTTTATTGCTTTTCTCCTTTTTCTCTTGATACAAACTCACGCACCCTGCCTGCGTTTATATACGTATACGCAGCAGACAATCTCAATGCAAGCACAGCAAACCGACCTGAGCCTTCCTAACCCAACACGGACATTGACTCATGTCCTAAACCGGACTCTCCTAATCTAATCACCGGCAAGCTTGATCACAAGCCTAACATGACTCCAACTCCAACTTCTATATATACGATAAAATACCTAGTACTGGTATTTGGATACACGGTTAGTTACTTCTCCTAGCCGGACTCTTTGCTTAACATCACCACATGCAAAGATATGACTAGACCACTTTGCAAATTAAACTTTAAACTTGTTTGGATTAACCTAACATTCACCCCCTAATTCAAACATCCGACTCTTTACTCGATGTGACACGCAGACGACCCTCTATTCATCTTGTCACGCCGGTTGCCTCCGGTGACGCGACTTACCGGATCATAACTTCACTCTTCTTGTAACGATGATCACCACTTCATCATCATATTTTTTTGTTCATACCGACTTGTAGACTGGACCAACGATTACCCGGACTACCAGCCACGCTGCCACATCTTAGTGTGCTACGTGCAGGCTAAACGCATAGCCTCATGCAGGAACTCAACTTAACTGGTGCGCGTCCATCTTCACGTTGATCTTCGTCTTCTCATCGGTTGCTTGTGCATGGGGAGTCACATCTCATCACCCGCCACGTCTTCAATCTTTCTCATTGTCGCCGATGCCACATCTTATCGAACAACACCTCATGTCCAGCGGCAACACAGCTTGCCATATACGTGCAACTCATCTCCACCGTATATGAACTCGCCGGAACTCCACGACCACGAACGGAAACGCAAGGCACGAATTCCTTTTTCTGCCAGCTCTCACTCGCAATTCTCCTCTGCCAGTGACGCATCTCAACTGCAGCAGAAGATTCACACACCTGAATTCTTGGACACACCTTACAAGAACTCATGTGCACACCTCGATGACAGCTCGCAACTTCGCCATCTCCACCTTGCACCCTCTAACGATGATGTCGATGATTTCCTCGGTGTCACAACTTCGGCACCTCCATAACCATCAACGATCACCAACGCCTTGCCGACGACAGCCCTGTCGCCCTCTTACGGATCATTCCGCCGAACGACAATCACGCGGCGCCTCGCTTGCGACAACACCTTCACCGCCTTCTCGTCGCTGCTGCGCCGAACGACGACTGCCCGACCCTCCACGTCGTTGCGCCACCCAACAACTATATCGCCTGCTCCTCGTTGTCGCAACACCAGCGACCGTATCACCCTCTCCTCGTCGCTACACCAACGACTTTATTGCCCCCCGAGGCGCTAGTCGGGTCGCCACCCCGGGGCAAGCACAACTTCACTGCGACCTTGCTCTGATACCAATTGTTGAAAATTCTTTCTCAAGATCGATCACATCAAATAGCACGAACGCACGCGCGCACAAAAACTGATAGCCAAGGGTACGTCTCGCACCCTCTAATTCCTCTCTTTATTGCTTTTCTCTTTTTTCTCTTGATACAAACTCACGCACCCTGCCCGCGTTTATATACATATACGCAGCAGACAATCTCAATGCACGCACAGCAAACCAACCTGAGCCTTCCTAACCCAACACGGACATTGACTCATGTCCTAAACCGGACTCTCCTAATCTAATCACGGGCAAGCTTGATCACAAGCTTAACATGACTCCAACTCCAACTTCTATATACGTAAAATACCTGGTACTGGTATTTGGATACACGGCTAGTTACTACTCCTAGCCGGACTCTTTGCTTAACATCACCACATGCAAAGATATGACTAGACCACTTTGCAAACTAAATTTTAAACTTGTTTGGATTAACCTAACATTGATGAGCGTTTAGGCATCGGCCAACCATTAGTTCGGCGGAGATGGGTGCTGGGCAGCAGCGCACGGTCCTCGGGTCCTTTTTTCTCTAAGGTGTTGTTCTGCCAGTTGCTGGCCCGCATGGATCTGGCCGTTGACAAGTTTCGGAATGCTCCGTCGAAGATCTTCATTGGGTGCTTGACGCCTATAGATTGCTGGATCGGATGGGATTCGATCATGTGGCCCTGATTTTAGCCCAGGTGGCTTCAAGATGGTGTGACGTGATGCTTCAGCAGCTGTTGACATTATGGGACACGTCGGTATTTCAATTGTCATGGTGAAGACAATGCCGGAGAACGTCATGGTTGTTGAGGTCTGAGGCCTTGTAATGGTGGATCGAGTCTTCGTGGCGATGAGGACTTTTCTTGGTGATTCATGACTCGTAGAAGCGGCATAGGCATGCGGGGGCGACAACACATGCGGAGTATAGTATCTTAGCTTTCAGGGTGAAAACACAAGGCCTGGCGTCAATTGGTTGTGTCTGGCAGTGACCTTGTTGAAGGAATTGTTTTGAGAGTGCGAATCTTCTCTAGGGTAAAAACCTAAGATCAATGATCGGGCGATGATGGTGCTTGTGCACTATTTTCTTCTTGGAGGCGTCGCTTTTGGAGAGTTTGTACTTCGCGTGTTGTCTAAGTTGTGGTTCGTGCTGCAGCTACTAGGAATTGCTCATTGTAGCGGGTCTTTGTTTTTTCTTCTTCTTCTTTTTTTCTTTTGGTTGTGTGCATACGTAATGTCTTTACGATATCGAAGGATAGGGCGCCCCTATCTCACTAACCAGATGACGCGGTGACCAACTGGTGCCCTACTCCTAGCCCATGATCGCTCTACAAGCAAAACATGTAAACGTGGCTAACCGTGGAATTTAAGCCATTAATAGGATTACTTGTTAGTGCCACATGTTGAATTATTATTTTTCTATATATTAAATGGATAATTCATTTTGTAGTTAATATATTAGAACTTAACAATATATGGTGTGAAATAGGATCTCATTTCATGCTTTCTTACTGATGCTTTACGTGCATCTTTATTTTTTTGAGCGAGAGCAGCAGGTGTACTGCTGATGCACTATAAGGGCTATACCTCAAGTTATAGAGCTTGTAACAAGGGGGGAAAGAAGATAAAAAGTAATTCAAACATCTAAATCAATCCGGGTCTTGGTATGTGGTTCATTGTTCCCGAGCATTTCAATCCAGCGAGATATGCAGGCAGAGAGCTAGAGTATTTGCCTGATCATCGACACAGTCCTATCTTTGAGCTGAGGAACGCCCTGAAAAATGTTACATCTAGTTCCATTCTTTCCAACTATTGTTGTAAGCATAGATAGCTCCAGGTGTGCTTCTCTTGTCTAGAGCCATGGAGATGTCATTCCACCATTGCTCTAGCAGTCCGGCTAGGGCCATGGAAATGTCATTCCACCATTGCTCTAGCAGTCCAACTAGAGCCTAGAGTTTAGGGTGCATATGCATTCCTCCGCAAGGGGATGCCTCATAGTTGTAGCATGTAAAGAGGCAATGATGAGAAAATAAATAAGCTAGGTTGCATGAAAAAAATATGAAATTTTCCTGTGGCGTGCATAATTTATACTTAGGTCCACAAAAAGAAGTTTCACTGAAATTGGAGAATTTTGGAAAAAGTTTTGCGGGCCAAACTTGTAATTGAAAATGCAAGGGATTTTGGAGAAGGTTCGAATGGAAATTGGAAAAGCAATTAAATAAAATACAAGGAAAGATCAAATGATTTTCTGAAAATATCCATAGTTTTAATTTGGTGTGAAATATTCAATCATGATGAAATGTAAAAATAAAATAAAATAAACATTATAATGATGACAAAATTGGTCTTGGGTTGTTACAACTCCGATCTTACCTTATCTTCTTATGGAGGTTCAATCTATTCATGAGAAATCGTTATTTTCAATAATCTTCGAAGAAACTGACAGCTAAATTTGATAACAAAACTTTATTTGATGTATAAAATTTTTAATAACAAGTTAGAGGAAAATAGCATCTATTTTCATAAAAAATTAGTATGCAACCCACACAAAAAATTACATATATAAAATAAGGGTAGTACAATTATATACACCACTTGACCTAATGTTGGAAATTAGCATAACACTAAAACCGATTATTTAATATTTTCTCTCTTTTCTCTATTTCCACATATCAACAAAAATCGTCAATAAGGATCAGGTAGGGCAAGGAATGGGAAAAGGGTGTGTGATACTACTCAGTCTAATTCTTATATTATGGACAGAGGGAGTAATCTTTTTTTTCTCCCGTTGCAACGCACGGACCCATGTCCTAGTATTACTTTATTAAAATTCCAGATCGAATGTACGTGAAACTTTATAAGTAGGGAGATGCATGCCACAGTTGTGCCCACATGTTGAGTTATGCATGCATTGCGCGTAGTTGAAGCACTGAAGAAGCCAGACCCATGCATGTGCTGTTGCACAAAAGTTTGATTGCTTCCAACTACTTCTACTGCTGCTTACCAATTACATGATGTTCATCATGTGTGTGTGTGTGTGTGTGGTCAGATATCACGGCATATATCTGTAGTGCTTAATACTAACATACATCAGTCTTACTCTGACTGTCTGACTGCTACTTCTTACAGCAATTCTTTCCTATACTAACATCAAAATAGATCCTCTTTACACTGATGCGTGTGGTTTCATCACATTCTGGCTATTGAGATGGGCTTGGAGGCACTTGGAATTCAGGGGATGCATGGATATGCCATGGGACTCGACAGACGATTATTTGTTGTCGCTCTGCTTCGTCGGAAATACAGAAGTTACCCGTACCATGGATGGTCACATTGTCGGTTTGTTTACACAAGACTCAACCGCACTGTGTGCCTGAGCGCGCGCGGGGGGGGGGGGGGGGGGGGGGGGGGGGGGTTAACACAGGCTGTCGCGTGCGAATGTTAATACAGGTTGTCAAAGTAAATGCTGTGGCTTAATTTGCTAGACCACACTGGATTTTTCAGTGTCTGTCATCAAACCTCGGGTGTTTATTTCTGAATGTAGCATTATAAATACATGCCAAATCTCAGGAGTGGATTAATTTTGTCAAACCACGGGTGTTTTATTTCTGAACGAAGCTAACTCCAACAGCTATCATATATACTCTATTATTGAAGGCAACGAAAACTCATGATCCCTTCACAAAGAAAGCTCACAACCAACTGGAAAAAAAAAATGATGAATGCTGGAGTTGGCATGATACTCAATTTTCTCATTCCTCATTTAATTATGTGTCACCTCAGCAAAAATGACTAGTTGACATGCATAGTACTAGCTATGATACTCGCATTATGACCAGCCTTAGGACAGCGGCCCTATTAGAGAGAAGTTGAAGATTCGACGGCCAAAATCTTCAAATGCACTGTGTAGAATTTCTGGGAGCGACACGCTAATCACAATGGCCAAGCCAGTGGGACGCCTTCTGCGTCGACAACTCCCTGAGTGAGAGGGCTTGGCTTAGGCTCTGTTTATTGTCCTAAATATCCTCGAAATTAGTGACTTTGTATTTGAGAACATCTAAATTTCCCTTCTTCTTTTAATTACCCCCAACCAGACAAATTATACAAGAAAGTACCAAGTCTTCATAACTTGTCTGAGAAATTGTTGGTCAGTGTGCAATAATGTACACGTGCTTTAGTGCATGCACCTCTATAAATTACAAATGGTGGAATCATTTTGAAATGCTAGCAGAGAGCAACTATGGGAGCTACTTTTCTTTTCAGGATCCATATGCATGTCAAGCACGGAAGTAAACTGAACCTAGCAAACAAATCTAGCGTATTGATATTGTGCTCCGCGATGGCCTTTTGACCTCTCAATGCATGTTGGAACCGGCTAGCTAGGGTTGAGAGGCAATGGGAAGCCAAGGCGTACTTCCTTGAAAGAATTGACTTCATCGTGTCTCTTGTCAACCACATCTAGGTGATTAGTAACTAGATCCGGTGCAACTACTAGTGCAACTTCCTACGGTGCTGGCAAATCAGTAAAGACCATCACGTCAGTATCCCCATCGAGCAGCTATATCACCACCGTCTCTGGCAACTTTGCAATCACTTCGAGTCCATAGACAGAGATAAGACAAGTCTTCGCAAGATTCTGGATTCAACATCACATACAACTTTTTATTAGTGACATGAATCAGTGCAAGTATAGTACGTAGTTGTACATTTATACATCTTCTCGCGAAGCCGGTGGCCACGCCGTGCCTTGTCACTCCTTTTTGCACTCCAAGAAGCCCAATATGTGACTGAAGCCAAGCTTTTGGTGTCAAGTCATTCATTCACAAAAAATTGTCGACCAGATTAGGAGATCAGGAGACATTACATTTGGCATGCAGACCATATCATAGTGAATTTGTGTGTGTTTGCTATCAAACATGGTGTGTTTATTTCTGAACGTAAAAGGATATTTATATGTAATTTATATCCATCAAACGTGGATGCATGTCATTTATATGTAAGTTTATAGAGGAACAGAATAAAACAGATTATTTGTAAAGATTCTCACTAGCTAGTGTTGGATTTCACTCTTAATTCGCCTGATGTGGATACATTTGTAGCTAGCTACGGTTCCCCAAGAAAAGGGGATCGGGGGATAGAGCCAGGAGGTGGGAGGAGAGTCTCGCCCAGCGGTGCCGCTGGTTCAGTGATCAATCGATGCCCTAGCTAACTCACAACACACCACACACTGCTTAAGTAGCTACGATGCCCACTCGGGTCCAACCACTCGCTGGTTGGGCTTGCCTTTCCTCTTGGGCCGTCCAGCTGAGTTTGGGCTTCCTCCATGGGGCTGGCCTGTTGGCGTTCCGGTGACTTTTCCTGCCCCCTTCAGGTTTTGCTTGTCCCCGAGCGTTGAGCGGAGCACCTCCTCTTCCTCTTCCAAAGTCGTGTTGACGTATAATGTGCTACCTAGTCTGTTTCATCAGATCGGTCTTTTGGTTGCATTGGCTAGAGCCAGTTTCCACCAAATCATAGTTTAACATGGTATCAGACTAGGTTTCGCAAAACCCTAGCTGCCGCTCCCTGTCCTTGGTTGCCGCCGCCGCCCCTCTTTGTTGCCGCGCCGCCACCAAGATCGCCGTCGCCATGAGCTCCTCTGCCGCCACCTCGTCCTCCTCCGTTGCCCTGTCTGCAACCGCGCCTGCGGCTCGCCCTTCATTCCGCCCCATAGTTTAACAAGTCACCAGGGAAGCAGGGAACCCAGACCATTGCACTTGTACCTGAGCGACTTGGCGAACCCCTCGCGTGGTGGGGCACCGTTGCAGAATGCTGGTAGGGACTTGAAAAGGAGGAAGATCCTCATCTAGGACTGGAAGCTCCGGCATGATATGAGTCGTGGGTGGCACATCCGCCCGCACCTACGATACATGGATGACCGGATGAATCTTGGCGCACTCTGGCAAGTCTAGTCGATATACCACCTCCCCTACTCGGTTCAGCACCTGAAAGGGCCCGAAGTAGCGAAATGCCAATTCAAGTGCGCTACATTATGAAGATCAGGTACCAGGAAAAACATCTTAACTATTTCCATGGAACATCAGTTAAAAGTGTGTTCTTACCCATCGCAATTTGATGTGCCAATACATGGTCGAGAAAAAAGAGAGTAGTTAACGATAAGGAAAAAGTCTAAAATAAACCTTGAATTTGTAGGCGGAAGCTAAACCGAACCCCGGACTCTCAATCCCTAAAATCAGCACACCAAACTCTTTAATCCCGGTCTATTTTAAACCTTCAGAAGACTTCGCCGGTATTTGCTGAACTGGGCCGGCCCAGTAGCGCAGTCACTCACGCGCGCACACTAAATTTTTTTATCTTAGTTTTTTTCTTTTATGTCTTCTTTTCTTTCTTCATTTTTATACATGTCTATTTTTTCTCAGTACCTAATGTACATTTTTAACACATACATTAAATATTTGGAAAACTTTTGATATTTTCAAATACATTATGGACATTTTTTAATTAAATATTTTCAAGACTTTTTTGACTACATGGTAATATTTTCCAAATACATGTTCTACATTTTCTTAATGACAATAAACATTTTATAAAACTACACGAACACACTTTTACATGGTTCAACATTTTTAAATTTGCATACACTTTTTTCAAACACATGTCACGTATATTCTGTTAAGGTTATGACATATTTTTTCACAACAAGCAAACATTTTTTTACAATACTTGTTTGACCCAAAATACGTTTTCAAAGTTCGAAGCTAAATACGTTTTCAAAGTTCGACCCTAAATACGTTTTCAAAGTTCGACGCTAAATACATGAGAAATAAATACGTTTTCAATACTTGTTTGACCCTAAAACAATTCAAAGTTCGACGCTTTGGTCTATGATTAAATATTTCCGGCCTCTTATTATGTAAGTCATAGTCGTTTGGTGTAGTGGCTAGCGAAATTAGGTCAACCCTGCCAGGTCCCAAGTTCGACTCCATGGCATGTTTTTTCTTTTTTGGAATTATTACGTCGCGCGTTAAGAAAACGAAAGAAAGAATTCTTATGGCGCGTGATAAGTGAAAAAAACTTGTTTTATGTCTGGGGCCGGGCCAGTCGAGTCCGCGACCAACAATCCCAAACATTTTTTAAAAACATTATTTACGAAATAATTTATGAAATTCCAAAAACATTATTCGAAAAATGTGACACAATTCTGAAAATCCGAAACATTTTTCATAGCATGTGAAAAACTGTTGGAATTCGGAATATTTTTTTTGACAAATGTGATTTTCATCAATAGCGATTTTTTTAAAATTAGAATAGAATTTCAGCATTCCAAATATTAAAAAAAACAAAAAATGATTCGAATTCGTGAAAAATATAAAACATGATCATTTTTTAACTTCTGAACTATTTTAAATATGCAAACATTTTTTGAACTTCACGAATTCCTGTTCTGTTATAGTGGGCCGGCCCAAATTCTTGTCCTTGTGAGTAATTGGTTATCCCGGTCGGGATTGTAGTATTCATCAAATTTGAAAAAATCACTGATTTGGCAAGAAGTTCATCAAATTTGAAAAAATCACTGATTTGGCAAAAATTTCATCAAATTTGAACTACTTCCCTGCCTCGCGCTTTGCCGATCATGCACATTGTTTGGGGAACGTAGTAATTTCAAAAAAATTCCTACGCACACGCAAGATCATGGTGATGCATAGCAGCGAGAGGGGAGAGTGTTGTCCACGTACCCTCATAGACCGAAAGCGGAAGCATTAGCACAACACGGTTGATGTAGTCGTACGTCTTCACGGCCCGACCGATCAAGCACCGAAAGCACGGCACCTCCGAGTTCTTGCACATGTTCAGCTCGATGACGTCCCTCGAACTCTGATCTAGCCGAGTGTCGAGGGAGAGTTCTGTCAGCACGACGGCGTGATGACGATGATGATGTTCTACCGACGCAGGGCTTCGCCTACGCACCGCTACGATATTATTGAGATGGAATATGGTGGAGGGGGGCACCGCACACGGCTAATAGATCTCAAGGATCAATTGTTGTTCAAAGGTGTCCCCCTGCCCCCGTATATAAAGGCGCAAGGGGAAGGGGGCGCGCCAGGAGAAGTTCTACTCCCACCGGGAGTAGGACTCCCTCCTTTCCTTGTCCTAGTAGGAGAGGGGGGAGGAAGGGAGGAAGGAAAGGGGGGCGCCCCCCCCCCTCCTTGTCCTATTCGGACTAGAGGGGGAGGGGGCGCACGGCCTGCCCTGGCCGCCCCTCCTCTTCTCCATTTTCGGCCCATGAGGCCCATTTACCCCCAGGGGGTTCCGGTAACCCCCCGGTACTCCGATATATATCCGATAACCCCCGGAACCATTCCTGTATCCGAATATAGTCGTCCAATATATCAATCTTCATGTCTCGACCATTTCGAGACTCCTCTTCATGTCCGTGATCACATCCGGGACTCCGAACTATCTTCGGTACATCAAAACACACGAACTCATAATATAACTGTCATCTAACTTTAAGCGTGCGGACCCTACGGGTTCGAGAACTATGTAGACATGACTGAGACACGTATCCGATCAATAACCAATAGCGGAACCTGGATGCTCATATTGGCTCCTACATATTCTACGAAGATCTTTATCGGTCAAACCACATAACAATATACGTTGTTCCCTTTGTCATCGGTAGTTACTTGCCCGAGATTCGATCGTCGGTATCTCAATACCTAGTTCAATCTCGTTACCGGCAGGTCTCTTTACTCGTTATGTAATGCATCATTCAGTAACTAACTTATTAGTTAGATTTCTTGCAAGGCCTATATTGATGTGCATTACCGAGAGGGCCCAGAGATACCTCTCCGACAATCGGAGTGACAAAACATAATCTTGAAATATGCCAACTCAACATGTACCTTTGGAGACACATGTAGAGCTCCTTTATAATCACGCAGTTACGTTGTGACGTTTGGTAGCACACAAAGTGTTCCTCCGGTAAACGGAAGTTGCATAATCTCATAGTTGTAGGAACATGTATAAGTCATGAAGAAAGAAATAGCGACATACTAAACGATCAAATGCTAAGCTAACGGAATGGGTCAAGTCAATCACATCATTCTCCTAATGATGTGATCCCATTAATCAAATGACAACTCATGTCTATGGTTAGGAAACACAACCATCTTTGATTAACGAGCTAGTCAAGTAGAGGCATACTAATGACATTATGTTTGTCTATGTATTCACACATGTATTATGTTTCCGGTTAATACAATTCTACCATGAATAATAAACATTTATCATGATATAAGGAAATAAATAATAACTTCATTATTGCCTCTAGGGCATATTTCCTTCAGTCTCCCACTTGCACTAGAGTCAATAATCTAGATTACACAGTAATGATTCTAACACCCATGGAGCCTTGGTGCTGATCATGTTTTGCTCGTGGAAGAGGCTTAGTCAACGGGTCTGCAACATTCAGATCCGTATGTATCTTGCAAATCTCTATGTCTCCCACCTAGACTTCGTTCCGGATGGAATTGAAGCGTCTCTTGATGTGCTTGGACCTCTTGTGAAATTTGGATTCCTTTGCCAAGGCAATTGCACTAGTATTGTCACAGAAGATTTTTATTGGTCCCGATGCACTAGGTAAGACACATAGATCGGATATGAACTCCTTCATCCATACTCCTTCATTTCATGCTTCCGAAGCAGCTATGTACTCCGCTTCACATGTAGATCCTGCCACGACGCTTTGTTAGAACTGCACCAACTTACAGCTCCACCGTTCAATATAAACATGTATCCGGTTTGCGATTTAGAATCATCCGGATCAGTGTCAAAGCTTGCATCGACGTAACCATTTACGACTAGCTCTTTGTCACCTCCATAAACGAGAAACATATCCTTAGTCCTTTTCAGATATTTCAGGATATTCTTGACCGCTGTCCAGTGATCCACTCTTGGATTACTTTGGTACCTCCCTACTAAACTTATTGCTAAGCATACATCAGGTTTGGTACACAACATTGCATACATGATAGAGCCTATGGCTGAAGCATAGGGAACATCTTTCATTTTCTCTCTATCTTCTATTGTGGTCGGGCATTGAGTCTTACTCAACTTCACACCTTGTAATACAGGCAAGAACCCTTTCTTTGCTTGATCTATTTTGCCCCGTCAGCATAGATCACGTCAGCGTAGTCTTGTTAGACCGTCGGCATAGTTTAGCCGTCCGCATAGGGGCCTATGCCGACGGCTTCCGTCTGGCCGTCGGCATAGTTTAGCCGTCGGCAGTGATTCAGTGAAGCCCAGCTTCGGGCGCCATTCCTTTTTTCCCAAAAGAAATTAGCCCAATATATCAGCCAACAATTCATGACGTGTTTAAAAAAAACAAATTCATGACGTGTGCACTATGCCTACCCCCGTCAACCATGGTTTCCTAGCGCTGAGCAGTAGTCTCTACTCCCTCGTCAAGCGCTCGTGCAAGTTTGATACGGAGTTTTTTTTTTTTTTTTTGCAACCCACAAGTTAAGTATAAGTATATTGTTGCAGAGCTGGAGTATGGGTACGTGTGCTTAATCACCTATGCGTGTGCTTAATCACCTATGTAACCTTGATTAGCACTAGACAGTACTCCAAGAAAAAAAAATACTTGTGGGGGTGTACCAAAGCAAGCTTAGATTTTTTTAATATACAACTTAATATAATAACTAGTTTAGCTAACTTGACTTGTCCTGAATCATATATCTACCTAGAAGAGGGCAAACCTTGTGTTTTTATTCGTCAAATAAACACAGTTTCGCCGGTTGGACTGTTGTTCAAATATCGTAAAAACCCAACAACACAATGGGCAACTATAAGAATAGTTTCGATGGTTGGACTGTTGTTCGAGGGTCGTAAAAACTCAATGACACATTTGGCAATTATAAGAATAGTTGTTACGAAAAGATTAGATATTGAATGCTTCATCTTAGTCCAAATCTTCTTTTACTATGTACCACGAATTGTCTTTGGCCATTTGAGAGACAAGTTTCTTCCATTGTTTGGTTTGTGATAATATAGGAGGGATTTAGCTAAGTGGTGATTATATAAATTAGGAAGAAGTATGAAGATGTTCTCTGTAAAGTAATTCCCTCCTAATTATCATCCCTCCTAATTATTAAAATGTTACGAGTTAGACTCCAAGTTCTCATGCCTAACCCCTCTTAAGTTATCATTTCCTCCGAATGAGTCACTTTGTATCTTATAACTTCTAAATTACATTGTTCATTTTACCTCTAACAAAACAAACTACACAAGAAAGTACCATGTCTTCATAACTTGCTTGAGAAATTGTTGGTCGGTGTGCATCTGGAACACATGCATTAATTCACCTCTATAAATTACAAACGATGGATTCATTTTTGAATGCTGGCAGAGAGCAACTATCAGAGTTACTTTTCTTTTGAGTGATCATCTATATCTAGCTTATTGATATCGTGCACTGCGATGGCCTTTTTGCCTATCAATGCATGTTGGACCCGGCTAGCTAGGGCTTGGGAGGTGACAGGAAGCGAAGGCCTACTTCGTTGACAGAAATGACTTCATTGGTTGTCTGGTGAATTAGTAAAATGATCAATGGCAGTTTTACCAGCCAGTTAATTCCATCTTTTTTTCCCACTACCGCCTCCTTACTTTGCACATTTTTGTTATATGTCAATAAGCTCATTGGTTGGCTAGTAAATTAGAGCATTTCCAATAGGCGCGCAACCGTACGGCGCGCTTAATTATGTTTACAACATCGAAATAGCCTTTTTAGCACGTAGGAGGGCGCTTGCTTTAGCAGGTGCTGCAAAATAAGGCGCGGCGCTATAGTTCCAGCAGGCGCTACAAAATCCAGCGCGCGCGAGCAGCTGGGGATACGATGCAACACATACGAAAAATATGAAACATCATATAAATTTAGATAAAAATGATACAAATAAATATGAAGCAACTATTCATAGCATAGTTCAAGCCCAACACCACAACCTAGCCCATACGATACAAATAAATCTAGATAAAAACTATACTATGATGCAAATATGGTAGATTACGTCGACGATGAACTAGACAAACTACTCCTCATTGTCGTCCTCCTCGGTGGTGTAGTCCGACGACATAAACGCGTCCTCAGACCGAGGATCATTGTCGTCCCAGGTCGACGCAACTCCCAATTTGCACTAGGCTTCCGTCAGGCCTTCCCCTCATGCCTGTCTGCCCACCGCGGCTCGCACCGCCCTCCTCTGCGCCCAAAACTCGTTCTTGGCTGTGACATCCTCCGGGAAGTGCTCACGCCACACTGCCATGGCGTGCTCATCCGCCTCGGCGGTGAGGAGGCAGCGCTCCCGCCTCCGCTGGATGCCTGGATGCGGCGGTCCTCCTCAGTGACTAGCCGTGGGGGAGGCACGAGGTCCTGTGCCTGCTCATGTGTCCGTGCGTCTGAGAAATTCATTGCGCCCGTGGCCTCCTGAGGCACACACCGCCGCGCCGTACGCGCGGGCGGACTCGAAGGTGGTCTTAAACGTCCTGAGCCCGAGGGTGTATCACCGGAGCGGATCTTCGCGTAATACATGCCGGATGGGCGGGCGCGAACGCCGCGGTAGCAGGAGCTGCTCTGGGTGCACGGTGGTATGGCGGCGGCGACGGAGAATGCGCCGGGGTCGGCGGTGGGGCACTGGAGGCGAGGAAGAGGGGCGCGGCGGCGGCGGGGCACCGGCGGAGGCGAGGAAGAAGGAAAGGAGAGGTGAAGAAGACGACGGTTGGCGGGCGCCCGCGCGCGGGTTTTATGGAGTGCGCTGTACGCCGCGTGCCAAAACTGCCGTGTGTGTTGCCGCTTTTTCGCGTGCGCAGTTGTTTTTACGGCGCCGAACTTTCCCGCGCCTGCTGGAGCGCGCCAACCGGGCTCGCGCGCGCAAAATCTGCGTTTTTCTCCGCGTGTGCCTGTTGGAGATGCTCTTAGTAGGTCGAGAAAAAATGGTTTTGTCAGCAACCCAAATGCCATCTTTAGTTTGTCTCCTTTGTTTGCAAGGACGGCCGCTTTTCACATCGGTCAAGGCGCACGTTTTTCTCTCATCAACCTCGTGTAGGTGAGCAGCAAACGTGACAAGGACTCTGGATCCTTGTCGTCCGCATTGAGCTGACTACTAGTGCAGCTTCCTATGTCCTTATCCTCATCAGGCAGTACATCCCCTCCTCATCCGGCAAATTTGCAATCATTTTGAGCAGCCCACATATTCACAATAATTATTTCATCATCCTATATTGATAATGTATTTTTTTAAGTTAATTTGTAATAACATAACGTATAGTGTTACATAGTATCTCATTTCTCTCGCAGAAAAAAGGGATAGTATCTCATTTCTCTCGCAGAAAAATGGGATAGTATCCCATTTTGCATAACTCACTCCATTCTTTCGTAATTACGCTCCAGATGCATCCTTTTTTTTTTGCGGGTACCAGATGCATCCAGTTAGAGGTACACATGCACGCTGGATGCCTCGTAGCCATAGTGTGTTAAAAACTGCACTCTTTTTGAGCGAAAAATACTAGTTTGTTAACTCTAAACATCGGAATATATTACAGTCATGCATGTTTGACTTTTTTTAGCCTCTTCAATGAAAAAATAGCAGGGGATCTATTTGTCAGTTTGAATAAATCCTAGGTAAATATTCCTTATGATGTACTTTCATTTACAACCTAAGTAGAGGTAAATATTCTAACCATTTGCTGGGCATATATCATTTCAATTGCGCAATCTTGAGGAGGCTTTGTCTTAACCAGCCATAGTATTTGAAGTAGGTGATAGACCATATACGAAAACTTATACAGCTTCATTGTCTAATTTTCGGGTCAGTAGTCCCTATAATTTAAAGTATTAGTCAATAGGCCATTAAAAACACAGAAGAAAAATGAAGGAAATAAAACTGACTCAAAGTAGTAGAACATGAATTCTTTCACGACATTTAATCTCTTCAAAAAAAGATATTGCAAAAAGAAGGAACATTTTTAGCTCACAGAAACTAGAGCAAACAACCAACAAACTAGATTGAAACTGCATCCACAGACTGATCAACATATTGTGGCCATCAGCAATTCCAAAATTGTATCTAAAAATGATATTGAGAGGACTCATGATCTAATTACTAGGTTCATCAAGTGTTAGCGGTTAGCGACGAGCAAACCAGCATGCCACAGACACACTATACTAGACAACCAACATCTTGTTAGGCAAGAAAAAGCCCCGGCTCAATCCCCTAAAAGCTTGCCAGCTTACGGTGCCAAGCAAAACAATACTAGTCAGACATGCAGTAAGCAGTTAAATTTGTTAATTTTCTTAAGATAAGTCACGTCAGAACAAGGATTTCAGTTTGCCCTGCAGACTATAATAGGGTTGAAGCCCCTAAAAGCTTTACAACTTACGGTGCCAACTCACATCCAAAGAGTGACTTTATATCTCACAACGTTTACATGTGCATTCCCTCTCTTTAATAGCGTCCAACCAAACATGCTACAGAGGGAAGTACCAAATATTTGTAACTTCTTTAAGAAATTATTGGTAAATGTGCATTGATGAAACACAGGCGACAGTGTTGCTCTATAAAATACAAAGGATGGAGTTGGTTTGAGAAGCTAGCAGAGAGGAAATATATGAGTTTCATTTTTGGGTGATGCATCATGCATGGCAAGCATGGACTGAATTGAACCCGATAAACATAGCCAGCTCAGTGACCATACCATGTTGAAGGTAGCCATATAGGGTTGAGAGACAACAGGGAGTGAAAGCACACTCTTATGAGTTATGACAGCAAAACCCTCATTCGCTGGATAGCTAATTAGATTGGTAACCTTCAGAAGTGATGTCGCCTAGTGTATTCCATCATTTGCGTGTAGACACTCACATACTATCTTTACAAGTACCATCACTTCTCATGCCGACCAATGCCACATGTCTCTGGCAACCTCATCTAGCTAGGTGATCTGCAACCAGCTCATGACCAAACAACTGGACAAGGACTCTGGATGCCTATTTTCTGCAGTGAGTTGACTACTAGCGCAGTTGCATCTGTCACTGGCAAATCAGTAAGGACCATCTTCTCCCTCAGTGGAACCCTACAAGGAAAATGTCTGATACATGTGTGCAACACTTCTGTTGGTGTTGCAGGCTTCCTATTTTGGTCAGTTCACTGTGAACGTGCCAAATCCTCCAATGAGTCTTGAGCAGATTCATGCGCCCCATCTTAGGCAATGTGGATAGGAGCGCAAGCCTTTTGTTCTAGAAAAGCATCGCCATTCTTTTTTTGTGGGGAGGGGAATCATTTCATTTAATCAACCTCGGCCTTACAATCGTCTGAAACAATAGTACTGAACATTGCCATTCAGATGATGCATATACCATATAATACCCAGCGACTAGCGCTTGAGGATGCTCTGCAGAGCAAACATCCGCAAGGACTATAGAGTGCAATTTAAAATTTTAACGGGTTTTCTTATTAGGACTTGCTTACATGTTAGTGTGGGGATGGCACTAGTTGCTTATAATCACTGTTTAAGAAATTCATCCGATTAATTAGTTAACAGGCCAGTTAATCGCTACTCGTAGGATGGCCGAATCAAATACCACCTATTCGTCATGTTAACTTGTCAGGGAATTAATTGGCCTGTCAGACCGATTAATCGGTTGTTAGGCCGATCAATCGCTGTTGGCCAATTAACTTGTGGGCAAACAAAGCCCAAAATTTTGGCCAGTAACCCCGCACGTCCCGCTCTCGCTCATCAATAGCTAGGGTTCGACCAAACAATAGCATATTTTGATATATTATATAGCTTTTTCTTTTTGAGTGGCGATATATTACATAGCTGAGAGCATGAGAGCAGTGGCGGAGCTACAACAAGGCTGAGTGGGCCATGGCCTGCCCAGTACTTAAATTTTCTCTATTGTATACTTTCTGTTGGGCCATGCAAAGAAGCCAAGATACTTATTTCCTTTAGCCGGCCTGCCCAACTAATTGAAAGAGTATGGTATACACTACAACACGTATGGCATTAGGAGGCATTTTTTTGCCAGCGTTTTTGCTAAACGCCTCAAAATCATGCCATTGAAGGCACTTTCTAAAAATGCCTCCGAAGCTCACAGCCTTCAAGGGCAATTTGGAAAATTGCCTGCAAAACAGGGGGAAAGCAAGGCGTTCTCAAAAGTGCCGCGGAGTTTAGCCGGCGTTTTGGCGTAAAATGCCTCGAATGCTTTGTCTACATTACCTATAGATGTTCACTTTTTTAAGGAAACAACCCTCCCACCTGCTGCCTTCCAAAGTGTGTGAAAATAAAAAACACATAACATCGCGGCCGGCGCGTCGCTGCTCACCATCGCCGTTGCTCCTCCGTGGGCGCCTCGTCGTCGCCGCCGGAGCCTCCTCCGCCACCGGTGCTCCACACCGGATCCTCCGCAGCCGTCGCGGCAGCCGCGTCCGCGACGACCTGCACCGCCATCTCCACGCTGTGCCTCTTCTTCTCTCATCCCCAATCTCGGGGTGGGATTGCAGTGGGCGCGGTGAAGGAGAGGGGAGATCGAGGCTCGGAGAGGAGGAGGGGCAAGGTGGTCCAGGAAATGAACGAATCAGCGGCGATCCTCCCCACGCCAGACACGAATATTGCTGGTTGCAGTTGATCCGACGCCCTGGTGCACAGAAGGTGTTCGAGGTAATGTCTCTTAAATTTTGTACTTCTTTTTCTTCCAGTTTTTGTTTGTGCTAGAAGTCCTGTAGGAAGAATCATTATGCTATGACATCTAGAATCAACTTGTACTGTGTTGGATGTTCTTTTTGTAATTATACATGGAGTGTGTCAACTTGTCCTGTTGAAATTTGAGCTTTGTTCGTTGTGGCCTTGCGTGCATGGTGGCCTTCTGTTCATGTTAGAAAAGTGCACACAAGGAGTAAGCTATGTAGATATACTGATAATCAAACTGCAGGCGCATTTGCCATTTCTATATGGAACATCCCTACATGTTATCTAGTAAGCTATGTAGATATACTTCTATTCTTGCTGCATCAGGTTTCATTTAACCTGTTTTCTTGCTACACTTGAGGTCTTCTATATAGAACATCCCTGACATACATGATCTTTTCTTAAATCAGTAAACTAATAACATGACAACACTGAACTGATTATCTACAGAGTTCTATGCAGTTTAGTTACCATTGGAGTAGCACTGAACTGATTAAGTCTCGTATATTAGTACTATATAGATTCTTAACCTGTGGAATTTTTGCTAGTAGTCAATTGATATTGTTTCTAGGAATTTCTCTTTGCTTCTGCTCACTTTCAAATATTTATTATGGAATAACTGAGGTGAATTTTAACCATTTGCTAAGCAGCGGTAGCAACATATTTGATGAGCCATTTATCCTCGCAACTCAAGCTACCCAAGTCTATTATGTACAAGATTCTATAGAGAAGGATTGGTACGTTGTGGTTCATCCACCTGCAAGAGACTTCTTTGATATGGACGCTAGAATTGATGGGCATGATGATGTCCACCTGCAAGAGACTTCTTTGATATGGATCAGGTGAGAGCTATTGATTGTTTTTGAACTAAATGTCGAATGGATAGTAGTCATCATTGGTGTTTTTATCTTAGTTTTGATCTTGTTTTTTCTAACCGAGTTTTGAATTGTACACGCCAGGAAAAAATGATGACTTTGAGATCAAGATCTGATGCATTTAATCAGTCCCATGTGTCTGACCATGAACGGAGATTGAATGGGCTGAATTATAGAGTCAGAGAAGTTAATCCACCACAAATGGAATGCATCAATGTTATCAAGCAAAAACAGAAGCTTCAAACAGGGATAAATTAAAACGCTTCACTATGGTAAGCTCTTAAACTACAGGAAGTCAGGTGACCAAGCATCAGGCTCGTTGCATTACCTCAGAATGTGCTGTGAGGAATACGTTGAAGAGATAGAAGATATGTGAGACAACAAGGTCATAGGTGAGTTGCACTAACATGAAATAATATGTACTGGTGCTACTTAACTCCAAACTCTGTTTTCTGTGGATATATAATTTCCTAACCTGAACATAGTAATCAGCTCATCTAATATCCTCTTCTCTGCAATCCTTGACAATAATCTGGAGTTGTTGTGACAATAGGTTTTGACAACAGGTGTACATGTGTATTGGTGATCAAAGATGCTCATTTAAGTTGTGATAATAGGCAGAGGTTTTGGTCATTTCTGAATTTGTGAAGATATGTTTCATTGCTGTACAGTATTCAACAACAGTAGGTAGTGCACCTGTGTAAAGTTTGTACAGTTGTTGCACCTTGAATTGATGGCTCCATGTTTCAGTTCTTAAAAATATTGCTCGGTGTCTTAGTGTCATGTGGAATCTGGACATTCTAATGGCCAGCGGTGCTTCTCCGAAATGACAACTCTTGTCATATGGTTCACGCGCAAGCTGGATCAGATGGAATAACAGGCATAGGTTTCAGTTTATCCTTTTTTTGCTAGTACCAACTTGATCATCTATTCAGTGATTCAGTCTAAGGAGGCAATGACCAATGGTCCAGATTTAAAGCAATACCTATCACCCCTTAATGATCTTTATCATTTACCTATTTTACATTTTACAGTGATGTTTTTTTACCTACTCGTGCATGCTGTTGATGTTTGAATGATAGATTAAGTTTAATGGCACAAACAAAAATATGTTTAAGTTTTATTATTTACATTATTTTACATGCCTGCCTCCTTAACCCTGTTACAGTGCTAAGAACAGTCTTTGCTCTTGTAGATGTCATCCGAAAGTCGAAGTTGATGGTGACACACGGCTGATTGGTTTGTGTACTTCGAATTGATTGCATCAAGTTGGAACACTCTTTACAACATTGTTTCAACAGTAGGCAGTTTACCTGTGTGTTACATTGTTGTCGCAACAGTAGGTAGTCTACCTGTGTGTTACATTGTTGGTCCTGTGTTGGTGATTGATACTTTAATGTCGTTTTCGAATTTGTGAAGATGTTCTGATGCTTTACGTTATTCGCTTGCACAATGATACTTCTAGCCAATGCAAGCCTCTCAATCTTGTTCTACTGTTGTATATATGTGTTTGTACAGTGGTTGCAAATTAGTGAGCTTGCTGCAACAGTGTTTTTAATTACAATCTTACATGTCTGTAAAGTTTGTGGCGTTCTTATGTGCCTCAGAAACATTTTGAAGCAAGTCGAAAGACGCCACAAAAAGGTTTTAGAGGCGATCTTAAGAAATACCACAAAAATGTTTTGAAGGCAGTATGACTTATGCCAGACAATAAAATTAGAGGCAGTATGAGAAATGCTACAAATAGTCTTTGGAGGCATTCCTAAAGATGCCTCAAATTGAGTTTGCTGGCGTTTTGAAAAATGCCTCTGTGTTTCTTTTGAGGCATTCTGGAAAAATGCCTCACATTGAGGTTGCTGGCATTTTAAAAATGCCCCTGTGCAGGCCTTTTGAGGCGTTCTGGAAAAGTGCCTTCAAAGACATTTCCCTTCGTGACCATCTCTAGCATATTTTAAAAATGCCTTCTATTCTCTAGGCTGGCATTATATGGGCCTTCTGAGGCATTTTAAAGTGCCTCCTATTGACGTCCGTGGTGTAGTGATAATACGTGAAAAACTAGATATATGTTGGCAAGTTTCAATTTAATTTAACGATTAATGTTGGACCGATTAATGCAGTTAATATGTTTCACCGACTAATTGCTACTCCCAAGCAGACGGAGCAACTATGAGTTACCGATTTCTTGAGCAATGCTTATAATATGTGCGTTCTCGGAATTCCAGATCAAATACACAAAAACATGTATGTAAAGAGATGCATGCAACAATTGCACATACACATGTCGAGCTCTGCATGCATATGGCGCTAATGTACTAGCTGCATTGCACGTGGTTGCAACTGACTTAAGAAGCCAGGCCCATGTGTTGTGCACTGTAATGTAGGAGTATAGCATGCTTAATAATATAGCCAGTTGCTGATCATATGATGTTGCAACGTTATCTATAGTTTAGAAGTACATTTTGCAGATAGCTATTAATATGTTGCCGGTTTGTCTTCTCTTTCCACCAAGTAAGTAAAAAATAAATTATGTAAACTCTTATAGCCCGCCTACATCCGAAAAATGCCAATGGTGGCCGCGCTGCAGGCAGGCCGGAATCTCGGCCGCTGCATGTGCACGGGGATGTGTGCTGGTGTTGCATATGTCATGTATTTGATTTGTTTTTTGCCCGTATTGAACTCGCCTGGCCCCACGCACATGCAAAAGGCAGCTAGGCTCCTGCTCGGCTGACATGTACGCACAGCGACCGCAGGCTGAAGACCAGTACACACCCTTGTGCATGCATGCCGTGGAGGATTTTTGGCCAACGGAGCCCACTGGTTGCTCAAGTATGGACGTGGACCATTTTCGGCCAGGGAAGACACAAGTTTGTTCAACATAGCCCACCTTCCACTGATACTAGAGCCAAACGCGCGCTTTACTGCGCCGTTCTTTTTTCTAGCTTCTTGATTATTTTGTTTGCAAATATGTAATTTGTCTGTACACCGCTTCAATCTTTTGGACTTGATTGATTTAGCGAGACTATGGCAGCATCCCTAACTTCTCATTTGTGGTGTGTGACAACATCATGCAATTATAACAAATATCAGAGAATGATAATGATACACGAAAATTGATAGCAGAAACAGACCGACAGACAAAATTAAACCACATGTGGCCACAAAATTCTGCATGATCGATTATATATGGTCTTTTAGCTCCAATCTGAGAACAATTAGCTCTAACAAATGCAGTAGCTCCTGCCTAAGGATGAGATGAAGATTGGAGGTTGTAAGCTCAATCAAATAACAGAAGACGGGCCCTCGGGAACAATAAGGCAATGCCAAATATAACTGAAAAATGAAAAGATCGAAGCTCACAACACCTAGGATTAACTGGTAGCTTGACTACAAACCGACTTCACACTAGTAGAAAAGGGGGCAATGGTCCAGGCAGGGCCAGCCCATTAGTCCCGGTTCAGTCCAGAACCGGGACCAATGGGGGCATTGGACCCGGTTCGTGAGCCCCGGAGGCCGGCCGGGCCACGTGGGCCATTGGTCCCAGTTTGTCTGGACATTTTGGTCCCGGTTGGTGGGACAAATCGGGACCAATGGTCCTTGCTCCTAGCCCACCACTATTGGTCCCGGTTGGAGGCATGAATCGGGACCAAAGGCTGCCCTTTAGTCCCGGTTCAGGCCACCAACCGGGACTAAAGGGTTGGTCCTCGTTGCGGCCAGAGTTTAGTCCCACCTCGCCAACCGAAGGGGGCTCAAACCGGTTTATAAGACCCTCCCTCTCTGCCTTGCTGAGCTCTTTTTAAAATGAAAATAGATGCCCTTATACAGGGAATTTAACCTAAATTCATACTGAATTTCTCTGAAGTTAGTAGAAATTTATTATGAATTTAGGTTGAATTTTCTCTATAAGTGCATCTATGCTCATTTCTGACTAGTTTTTTATATAGTTTTTTTCTTTTCTGCTATATTTATTTTTTTCTTTTTATTTCTGAGTTGTAATAAGTCATTAAAAATAAGCATCTATGCTCATTTTTTTAGTAAAGTTAATCACAACTATTTTTTCTTCTATTTATTTCTGAGTAGTTTTTTATATAGTTTTTTTTCTTTTCTGCTATATTTATTTTTTTCTTTTTATTTCTGAGTTGTAATAAGTCATTAAAAATAAGCATCTATGCTCATATTTTAGTAAAGTTAATCACAGATATTTTTTCTTCTATTTATTTCTGAGTTGTAATAAGTCATTAAAAATAAGCATATATGCTCATTTTTTTAGTAAAGTTAATTACAACTATTTTTTTCTATTTATTTCTGAGTTGTAATAAGTCATTAAAAATAAGCATTTATGCTCATTTTTTAGTAAAGTTAATCACAACTATTTTTTTCTATTTATTTCTGAGTAGTTTTTTATATTGTTTTTTTTCTTTTCTGCTATATTTATTTTTTTCTTTTTATTTCTGAGTTGTAATAAGTCATTAAAAATAAAAAAAGGCGCAATGCTCGTTGATTAGCTTCAAGCCTTTCGGAATAGTGTAAACTGCACTGCACATAGCTTCGTGCAGTCTACCCTAATCCTCAAGGCTTGAAGCTAAGCAACGTGCAGGTGAGCATTGAGTCTCTTCTTCATCGTCTCTGCACTCAGGGCTTATAAACCGCAGCGAGTGCCTCTCGCTTGGCGAGGTGGGACTAATTAAAAGCAGCTGCAGAAAGAATCAACTAAAAAACAGCTGCAGAAAATAAATAAGTAATTAGACGGGTGCATTGGCACCGGTTGGTGGCACCAACCGGTCCCAATCCCCCTCTTTGGTCCCGGTTGGTGGCACCAACTGGGACAAATGCCCCTCTTTTGTCCCGGTTGGGGCCACCAACCGGGACCAAAGGTCTTCGTTTCCCACCCTTTGGGCTGCTGAAAAGAGGTCTTTGGTCCAGGTTGGAGGCACCAATCGGGACTAAAGGTGGCATTGGTCCCGGTTTGTGGCACGAACCGGAACCAAAGCCTTTGATATATAAGTAGCACTTAGCGCGCTGTCCTCCTCTCCCGACTTCGATCTCTCCTCCTCCTCTCCTGACGCCGCGCGTCGTCCCCTGCCGCCACCTCGCCGTCGCCGCCCCGCCCTGACCCGACGCCGTCGCCGCCCCGCCCCGCCCCGCGCGCCGTCGCCGCCCGCCCTGCCGCCCAGACGTCGCCGCCCCGGCCCGCGCCGCCTCGACGCCGTCGCCGCCCTGCGCCGCACCTCGCCCTCGCCGTCGCCGGCCGTGAGCAACTTTTTTTTATTTTTGTTAGATTTTTGTTAGATTTTTTTTGTAGTTCATAGATTTTTTTGTTAGATTAGATGGGTAGTAATTTAGATATGTAATTCATATTGTATAATTTAGATTGTGTAATTAATTTGTTCATATTATGTTAGATTTTTTTCCTGTTAATAGATTTTTTTTGTGATATTATTGTTGAAATATGCATGTTTGGTGATATTATTGTTAATAGATCTTTTTGTTAGATTAGATGTGTAGTAATTTAGATATGTAGTTCATATTGTGTAATTTAGATTGTGTAATTAATTTGTTCATATTATGTTAGATTTTTTTTCTGTTAATAGATTTTTTTGTGATATTATTTGTTGAATATGCATGTTTGGTGATATTATTGTTAATAGATCTTTTTGTTAGATTAGATGTGTAGTAATTTAGATATGTAGTTCATATTGTGTAATTTACATTGTGTAATTAATTTGTTCATATTATGTTAGATTTTTTTTCTGTTAATAGGTTTTTTGGTGATACTATTGTTGAATATGCATGTTTGGTGATATTATTGTTAATAGATTTTTTTGTTAGATTAGACGTGTAGTAATTTAGATATGTAGTTCATATTGTGTAATTTAGATTGTGTAATTAATTTGTTCATATTATGTTAGATTATTTTTTCTATTAATAGGTTTTTTTGGTGATATTATTGTTGAATATGCATGTTTGGTGATATTATTGTTAATAGATTTTTTTGGTGATATTTAGATTGTGTAATTAATTTTGTTCAGAAATTTAATGATTTTTTTGTTCATAGTATTTAGAAAAGGAAAAAAAATAAGAAGAGAAAGTGTTTAATATAATTGGTTAGAAAAATACTAGTTTATTTTTAGTAAGTACTATTTTATTTTATTTATAATAAGTGCTTCATATATAGTTGAACTAGCTAGTTGATTTAATAAACTAATTTATTTTACTATATATAGAAGTAGTTTGTTTTTAGTAAGCACTACTTTATTTATTTATAGTAAGTGCTTAGTAGTTGAACTAGATAGTTGATTTAATTAATAAAACTACTTTATTTAACTATATATAGAAGTAGTTCCCGCATCGACGTCGGCGATGCCTATCCCGCATCCTCGTCGTTGTCGACTCGGCGGTGGAGGCCTGCTTGATCAGGGCCATGTTCGGGACTGGGCTCCGCCGGGCTGGTATTGGGAGGTGCTACCTTCCGGGGGACGTAGGTTGGTGAGGAGGAAGCCCGTTGTTGACCCGATCCTTGTTTGGTGGCGGTCGCGTGGGCCAGTGACGGTGCTGAGGCTTCCGGACACCGCGGAGGTGGTACGTCACCATGTCAGCGAGGAGGACGAGCACGTCCGTCGCTACATGGTTGCATTGGAGGGCAGGTTCGACAATACCTGGCAGGTTCTTCAGGGATCTCACTGGAGCTATGATCCTGTGATGGTTCCTAATCTTTGGGTGTCCACCGCCCGCGTCGATACCCGTCGGGCGCTATGGTTGTAGTTGTATTAGTGATGCTATATTAGTGATAATATTCGACGATGTACGGACACCAAGAGATGATGTACTTTTGCTTATAGTTATTGAATGCATGCTAATTTGAATACTACTTTATTTTATGATTTGGTTTTGCTTATTTTATGATTTGGTTTTGCTTATTGAATGCTCATACACTAGTGCAGAACCGGGTAATAGCACCGGTTCGTAAGGCCCTTTAGTGCCGGTTCCATAACCGACATTAAAGTGTGGGCACTAAAGGCCCCCCCTTTAGTACCGATTCAGCACGAACCGGTGCTAAAGGGAAACCACATGGCACGAGCCAGCTCCAGGGGCCTGGAGCCCTTTAGTACCGGTTGGTAAGACCAACCGGTACTATAAGGTTTGGTTTTTTTAGTTTTATGATTTCTTTTTCATTTAATTTTGTGTTTCCATTTTAATTCTTTTTCGTTTGCTGGTATTTTATGATACTACAAATTGTACACGTTATGCATATATATATATATATATATATATATATATATATATATATATATATATTAATATGATGGTTTGTGAGACATTGATGATATATATATATATATAGAATTTCTAGTAGAACCAATCATGCATATATATATCATCAATGTCTCACAAACCATCATATTAATTAATTCACACATACACACATGTATAGCTATATACAATTTCTCCTACATATGCATGTTGCCTTCGGAGCCAGTGTCATTAGCCTAATTGGTGCCTTCGGAGCACGATGACAATTGGAAGTGGTTTTCATGGGGGCGGTAGCGGGTAATAGTATTCTCCCTTCAGATTTATGACCTGGTCGAGCAAAAATCCCGCTATTTCCTCTTGAAGTGCTTCTACGCGCTCCATTTCTAGGAGCTTCTCCCGCACCTCTCTGAACTGTTAAGAAGGAGATCAATATGCATGTGTATTAGTTGTGTGACTAGATATCGATAATGGTGTAAAAATTGTGAATAGTGTTTTGACAAGCGTACTCATTCCTGTCTTTGAGATCTGCTCTTTTCGGACGCCATCATGCGAATGTTCTCGCAAATGCAGAATGCACACAGATCAGTCCCCTGCGCCTGCTTCAGGGCCTTTACGAGAATGAAATTTGATCAGATAATAATTAATCAAGCATGATAATTAAAGAGATGGCAGCTAGCTAGCTAGCTAGTACTACTTAATTACTTACCTTGGGTCTTCCCCATTTAAGCTTTTCTTTCCATTCGCCTTTCGTGACGCTGATGAACCTTGCCCAAGCCCTGCCCGCCGACAAAGAAAATGAATAAAGGGGTTATTAAATAGTTCATATCATGAAATGACGAACTAAATAGGCCGAGATATATAGTTAATAATGATTGAAATTACCTGTTGACTATCCCAAACAAGATGTTATAGTCTGTTTTTTCTTTGAGTAGTGAGTCCAGTATTTCAACTGTTCCGGCGTCAACTTTAATGATACACAAGACCCAGTGAAATCTGCATGCACACATGTTTGCATGTCTTAATTAAGCGGGCATATGTAAGCAAAAACATGTAGCTAGCTAGTAGGCAAAAACAGAGAATTTGTAGTACAAGACAGTGTGACTCACTGGAAGTTGTAAGGAAGTAGTATATCTTCATTGTATTTGAGGCGCTTCAAGAACTCTAGCATGCTGTCCTCTACGGCCTTTTGATGACGTGGATTTATTTTCCATGTGTATTCATTAACGGTGTTTGGGTCAATGAACCCAATGCCAAAGCGTCCACCTTTTCTCATTTCATACATCTTCATCCTGCATATAATACCACAGAAAAGAATATAGTGAGGATAATTACAGGTAATGATTGATCAAAAGGATCACTACAGCTAGCTTGAGACTTAAATTACAGAAAGAAATCACTTATAGACAATAGCAACTGACGATAGATTTGTCGAGTGCGTCTTGATTGTATAACTGAAACAGTTCAGAATACTCAACGGACACAGCTTTCTCATGGAAGTAATGCTCCTCCTTGACATTCACCATGAGGGACAATCAATCAGAAATCTTGGTAATGTTCATGTACCATTGATGCAATTCATACATTCTCGTTGGGAGGTTCTTGACCTTGTCTGGCTCGACCCAAGGTTGGCCCCGGACATATTTCCGTTTTATTTCATCCTCTCTAAGCACAGGCATGGGCTCGATCTCGAGGAGTTGTCCAACAGTGATTTTGAGAACTTCAGCCTACATTATATGGTCCTCCGTTATTACCACATTGCCCACCTTAGGAACGTAAACTGTTTTCCCACAATAATATTGGGCGCGCGTACTGTCACGTGTTGTTGGCACAACAAGCGAGGGGATCGATTGCGCCGCCTGTTCTCCCAGCTGGGGAATGGTTTTCCCGCATTTTTTGACAGCTGCTTCTTGTTTGCTCGATCCCAAGCTCGCCTACTTACGTAGACGTGCTCGATTTAAGTTCCTGATGTGGCGCTCATAGTCTGTGTCAACAGGCTTGGAAGCTGGTGGTTGAGCCATACGAATGAAGTGGTCAATCGTTTCCTCAGGCACTTTCTCCCTTGGCGGCGGTGGCGGTTTTGGTGCAAAATGGGCTTCCACCTCGGACTTCGATATGGCTGTGATTTCCTCCTCGGACCTGTCATAAGCCCTCTGCGGAAGAGGCATGAGGCTTGGACCATATGTATATCGCTTGCCTCCTCCTGTACTTCCTGTACTACCTCAACTCGTACCGCTGTGCACCATAGCTGCGGGGTGTCTCTTCTGCGATTGCTGAGGCGGCGGAGACGGCTGACGGGGCTGAGTTGGACGAGGAGGAGTGGCCGCCTGAAGCTGTGCCGGACTTGGAGGAGGAGTGGCCTGAGGTTGTGCCGAACTTGGAGGAGGAGTGGACGTCTGACGTTGTGGCAGACTTGGAGGAGGAGGAGTGGCCTGACACTTTGCCGGACTTGGAGGAGGAGTGGCCAGACACTTTGCCGGACTTGGAGGAGGAGTGGCCTGACACTTTGCCAGACTTGGTGGACTTGCAGGAGCGGGAGACTGCTGACTCGGTGGCGGACTTCGACGAGGAGTCGGCTGACGCGGTGTCGGTGGCCTTCGAAAGATGATGCAATCCTTTTTCCATAGGATGATACGATGGTTGGCATCTCCGAGAAAGCGCTCGTCGTCACCACCAGGAATGTCAAGCTCTACCTCCGAATATGGGTCCACCACCTCATCAACCAAGACACGAGCATAGCCCGCTGGAATCGCGTTGCAATGGAAGGTTGCCTCGGGGGGATTTGTAAAAGCGACGGCGTCTGCCACCTTCATGGATATGTTCTTCATTTGGACGTGTAGCTTGCAGCTAGTGTTCTCCGTGATGTCATCCACGGGGTATCTACCCAGCATTGCGTCGTCCGGGACGGAACCCACGCTGCTTCTCGGCATGGATGGGGCGGTGCTATCCAATGCTGGATCATTCGCTAGCTGCTGCAGCTGCTGAGACCCCCTTTGCTGGGTAAGTGAGTCGATCTGCTCCTGCTGCCGCTGGAATTTGACTACCAATTCCGCTTGACTTGCTTCTAGGCCTTGAAGGCGTTCATAGTCCCGCTTCCTCTGCTCCTCCTCCATCTTTCTCTTCTTCTCCTCCGCAATCTTCTTTCTCACACGGGTTCTGTAGTCGGTGTTCCAGTCTGAAAACCCCTCATACCACGGAATAGCGCCCTTGCCTCGTGTTCTTCCCGGGTGTTCAGGATTTCCCAGGGCACGCGTAAGCTCGTCGTTCTCTCTGTTGGGCTGGAACACCCCCGATCGTGCCTCTTCTATTGCAACAAGTATCGCATCGTCGGCTCCCTTCAGACTTGCCCTCGTCGAAACATTGCCTGTCTTCGGGTCCAACTCCCCCCCCCATGCGCATAGAACCAAGTCCTGACCCTGGGGGGCCAGCTCTTAGTAACCGGAGAGGCACCTGCATCCTCCATCTCTTTCTCAGACTTATCCCACTTAGGCATTGCCACCGCATAGCCACCTGGCCCCAGCTTATGGAACTTATCCTTTTTTTCGGCATTCTTCTTGTTTATTCTCGACCATTCCTTAGCTAATTCCGAATCCTTAAATTTCACAAAATCGTCCCAATGAGCACGTTGGTTCTCTAGTGTTCCCTCGAAAACTGGAGTCTTCCTTCCTCCCTTGACGTACTTGTCCCATTCACGATTCTTGTGGTTCTTGAATGCAACCGCCATCTTCCTAAGAGCAGCGTCCTTGACTTTCTGCACATCTGCTTCTGTGAAATGATCTGGTAGGGTGAAATGTTCCATGAGAGTATCCCAAAGCAGATATTTTTGATTCTTGTCGACAAAAGTAACATCTGGACGTGGAGCAGCGTCCTCTTTGCCTTTTTGTCTTTTGTCTTTTGCTGGCTCTCTCTATTCTTGAAGGGAGATCGGGAGTTGGTCCTTCACAAGAACTCCGCACTGACGAACGAACTTGTCCGCAATCTTCTTAGGCGCTAATGGTTCACCATTAGGTCTGACTGCCTCGATATTGTACTTTACGCCCTCCTTCAACTTTTTGTTCGGGCCACGTTTCGTCCTTTTGCCTGAAGATTTGCTCGATCCGGATGGCTGAAAGAACAAAGATCGATTCGTTAGTATATCTTCAAGTCATTTAAAACATGTGATGATCACCAGATATCTTCAAGTCATTTAAAACAAGGTCTGACTGCGGCGCAGGCGGTGGACACCCAAAGAGAAGGAACCCTCACAGGATCATAGCTGAAGTGAGATCCCCGAAGATACTGCCAGGTATTGGAGAACCTGCCGCCCTCTAACGCAACCATGTAGCGATGGACGTGCTCATCCTCCTCCCTGACACGGCGACGTACCACCTCCGGCGGGGCCGGGTCCCTCCGCACCGAAACTGGCCCATGCGAACGCCACCAAACGAGATCAGGGTCGACGACGGGACCCGGGGCCGAGTTACTCATCAAGCGGCGCGCCCCTCCAGGCAGCACCTCCCAGTGCCAGCCCGGCGGAGCCCAGTCCCGGACATGGGTCGGCTGGACGTCGTCGCGGACGGGTCGACGGCGAGGATGCGGGCCGGGCATCATCGAGAACAAATACTAGCTATATGCCCGCAAAAAGTAATATTTTTTTAATGATTGGATTTTGATAACTAAATTTTCTAACATTTCTACTATTTCAAAAATCTATGTACTATTTCATACTAATTAAGCATCTAACACTAAAAACAGAAAACACAACTTCTATACATCCATTAAAAAACTGAAAAACAACATTATATAAAAAATTTCCATACTAATTAAACACTAATTATATCCATCTAACATGCATTCATACATATATAATAGTGAAAAAATAATAATCTAAATAATCTAAACTAAATAAACATACAAAATACGTATATACTTATTAAGCATTAATAAGTATTAATTAAACTAATTAAACTAATTAAACTAATTAAACTACTTAAACTAATTAAACTAATTAAACCAATTAAACATGCAAAAACTAATTAAACTAATTAAGCATTAATTCATACATATGTGTGTGTGTGTGTTCATCATGCTTGTGTGTGTGTGTATGGGCTCGGGGGGGGGCGGCGCCCAGGGGGGCCGCGGGGGGCGAGGGAGGGGGGTTAGAGGGGGAGAGCTCACAGCGGGGCGACGGTGACGGCGAGGCGACGGTGAGGCGACGGCCGGGGGCGGTGACGGGCCGGGGCGGCGACGCGGGGACGACACGACGGGGACGGGCCCGGGGCGGCGACGGAGACGGGGGCAGCGACGGGGACGGGGGCGGCGACACGGGGACGGCACGACGGGGACGGGCCCGGGGCGGCGACGGAGACGGGGGCGGCGACGGGGACGGGGGCGGCGACGGAGACGAGGGCGGCGACGGGGACAGGGGTGGCGACGGCGACGGAGACGACGGAGACAGAGGAAGAAACAGAGGGGGGAATGAAATTTTCGAAGTGTTGTATATATAGAAGGCACCTTTAGTACCGATTGGAGCCACCAACCGGTACTAAAGGCCAGTTTTGGCCAGGCCAAGCGGCGAGAAGCGACCCCCTTTAGTACCGGGTGGTGGCACGGACCGGTACTAAAGGCCTCCCCTTTAATACCGGTTGGTGGCTCCAACCGGTACTAAAGGCCTCGCGCTGCCACCCCAAAGTTTAGTCCCACCTCGCCGGGCGAAGGGCAGCCGCACTGGTTTATAAACCCAGCCGCGGCTACCACTTCGAACTCCTCTATATAGCAGGCTTGTGGGCCTAAACTCTGCGCGCTGCCCCTTGAGTCTGCTGGGCCTTTAAGGCCTGTAATTACACACCTGTGGCCTATCAGGCCCACAGGGCAGCGCCACAATTTTTTTATAGTTTTTTTCTTTTCTGCTTTATTTTCTTCTATTTATTTTTGCGTAGTTTTTTGTTTAGTTTTTTTTTCTGTTATATTTATTTTATTCTATTTATTTGTGAGTAGTTTTTCATCTAGTTTGCCAAAATTCAACATTTTCAGAGTTCATTTTGTAGTGATTTTCAATTTCACGGTCATTTTGTAAACGATTGAAAAATAGCAAATATAATTTTTTTTTCTTCGTGTTTGAATAGTTTAAATTTTGAATTATTTGAAATTAGTGTGAATTTGTTTGCACATAAAATTTCTTCGCGTTTCAAATGCCAAAACACATAACTACCATAACTATTACAGAGATTCCCCTCTCGGTGCGAAACACAGAAGAAAGTGATGATAGCTAGTGAAGCCGATCACATCCCAGATCTTTGGGTGTGAAACTTTTTCTTCGCGTGTGTCCCTTTGCGCCGTAACCATGGAAAATCTTCATCATTTAACGGGATGCTCGGGTCAATATTCACTGTGAATGGAGAAATTTCATCAAACGTTTCATAATCTTCTGACTTGTCTGTCTTGTCATCCACTCCCACGATGTTTCTCTTCCCAGAAAGAACTATGTGCCGCTTTGGCTCATCGTACGATGCATTCGCTTCCTTATCTTTTCTTTTTCTTGGCTTGGTAGACATGTCCTTCACATAGAAAACCTGTGCCACATCATTGGCTAGGACGAATGGTTCGTCTGCATACACAAGATTGTTGAGATCCACTGTTGTCATTCCGTACTGCGAGTCTTCCGTTACCCCGCCTCGTGTCATATTGACCCATTTGCACTGAAACAAAGGGACCTTTAAGCCACGTCGATAGCCAAGTTCCCATATGTCCTGTATATAACCATAATATGTTTCCTTTCCCGTCTTGGTTTTTGCATCAAAGCGGACACCACTATTTTGGTTGGTGCTCTTCTTATCTTGGGCGATCGTGTAAAATGTATTACCATTTATCTCGTACCCTTTGAAAGTCATTATATTCAAAGATGGTAACTGGGACAGCAAGTACAGGTCATCTTCAATAGAGGTGTCATGCATGGTACGTGTCTGCAACCAGCTGGCGAAACTCCTGGTTTGTTCACGTGTAATCCAGTCATCAGACCGCTCCGGGTGTTTGGAGCATAGCAAATTCTTGTGTTCATGCATATACGGAGCCACCAAGGCGGAATTCTGTAGAACTGTGTAGTGTGCTTCAGTGAGAGAATGTTCGTCCATACATATTATTTGTTCCCCTCCTAGCGTGCCTTTTCCATCCAGTCTGCCCTTATGCCGCGATTCAGGAACACCAATCGGCTTAAGGTCAGGAATAAAGTCAATACAAAACTCAATGACCTCCTCATTTTGATGGCCCTTGGAGATGCTTCCTTTTGGCCTAGCACGGTTATGAACATATTTCTTTAAGACTCCCATGAACCTCTCAAAGGGGAACATATTGTGTAGAAATACAGGACCCAAAACGTTAATCTCTTCGCATAGGTGAACTAGGACGTGTGTCATGATGTTGAAGAATGATGGTGGGAATACCAACTCGAAACTGACAAGACATTGCACCAAATCATTCTGTAACCTTGGTATGATTTCTGGATTGATTACCTTCTGAGAGATTGCATTGAGAAATGCACATAGCTTCACAATGGCTAATCGAACGTTTTTCGGTAGAAGCCCCCTCAATGCAACCGGAAGCAGTTGCGTCATAATCACGTGGCAGTCATTCGACGAGAAGCCAGACGGTACCTTAATACTGAGCAGGCATTCAAAGAAGATTTCCTTCTCTTCTTTAGTAAGAGCGTAGCTTGCATGACCCTGATGTATGCCGTCTTCTCCGTGCATACGTTGCTGGTCCTCCCGTGCCTCAGGTGTATCTTTTGTCTTCCCATACACGCCCAAGAAGCCAAGCAGGGTCACGCAAAGATTCTTCGTCACGTGCATCACGTCGATTGCGGAGCGGACCTCTAGGTCTTTCCAATATGGCAGGTCCCAAAATATAGATTTCTTCTTCCACATGGGTGCGCGTCCGTCAGCGTCCTTTGGAACAGGTTGTCCGCCAGGACCCTTTCCAAATATCACCTTCAAATCCTTGACCATATCATGTACATCAGCACCAGTACGGTGGCGAGGCTTCGTCCGGTGATCCGCCTCACCTTTGAAATGCTTGCCTTTCTTTCTTACGGGATGCCTACTCGGAAAAAATCGACGATGTCCCAGGTACACATTCTTCTTACAACTATTCAAATATATACTGTCGGTATCATCCAAACAGTGCGTGCATCCGTGGTATCCCTTGTTTGTCTGTCCTGAAAGGTTACTGAGAGCAGGCCAATCATTGATGGTCACGAACAGCAACGCTTTTAGGTCAAATTCTTCCCCCATGTGCTCATCCCACGCACGTACACCTGTTCCATTCCACAGTTGTAAGAGTTCTTCAACTAATGGCCTTAGGTACACATCAATGTCATTGCCGGGTTGCTTAGGGCCTTGGATGAGCACTGGCATCATAATGAACTTCCGCTTCATGCACAACCAAGGAGGAAGGCTATACAAACATAGAGTCACAGGTCAGGTGCTATGGTTGCTGCTCTGCTCCCCAAAAGGATTAATGACATCTGCGCTTAGACCAAACCATATGCTCCTTGCGTCATCTGCAAACTCCTTCGCGTACTTTCTTTTGATTTTTCTCCACTGCGACCCGTCAGCTGGTACTCTCAACTTTCCGTCTTTCTTACGATCTTCTCTGTGCCATCGCATCGCCTTGGCATGCTCTTTGTTTTGGAACAAACGTTTCAACCGTGGTATTATAGGAGAATACCACATCACCTTGGCAGGAATCTTCTTCCTGGGGAGCTCGCCCTCGACATCACCATGCTCATCGCGGCTGATCTTATAGCGCAATGCACCACATACCGGGCAAGCGTTCAAATCCTCGTACTCAACACGGTAGAGGATGCAATCATTAGGGCATGCATCTATCTTCTGCACCTCTAACCCTAGAGGGCAGGCAGCCTTCTTTGCTTCGTATGTACTCTCGGGCAATTCGTTGTCCTTTGGAAGCATATCCTTTATCATTACCAGCAACTTTCCAAATCCCTTGTCAGATACACCATTCTCTGCCTTCCATTGCAGCAATTCCAGTGTGGTGCCCAGCTTTTTCTTGTCACCTACGCAATTCGGGTACAACATTTTTTTGTGATCCTCTAACATGCGCTGCAACTTCTTCTTCTCCAAATCACTTGCGCAGTTTCTCTTTGCATCGGCAATGGCCCGACCTAGATCATCAACGGGCTCATCTGATGCCTCTTCTTCAGCTTCTTCCTGGATTGCCGGCTCAGCTTCTTCCCGCATTACCGGCTCAGCTTCTTCCCCCATTGTTGTATCATCGTATTCAGGGAACCCATGGCCAGGATAGCTGTCGTCATCCTCTTCTTCTTCATTGTCTTCCATCATAACCCCTCTTTCTCCGTGCTTGGTCCAAACATTATAGTGGGGCATGAAACCGGACTCAAACAGGTGGACGTGAATGGTTCTTGACGTAGAGTAATTGCGACCATTCTTACAGCCAGCACATGGACAAGGCATAAAACCATCCGCCCGCTTGTTTGCCTCAGCCGCAAGCAGAAAAGTATGCACGCCCTCAACGAACTGGGGAGAGCATCGGTCATCGTACATCCATTGCGGGCTCATCTTCATTACACAACACCGAATAGACCAAATTAATACAAGTTCATACATAAAGTTCATACAACACTTAAATGCAACAAACAAATAACTCTCTAGCTAAAGCAATTAAATGCAACAACAAATGCGATCAAGATCGCAACTAAGGTAAAATTGATCCAACAGCATAATGATACCAAGCCTCACTATCGATGGTATATTTTCTAATCTTTCTAATCTTCAAGCGCATTTTCTCCATCTTGATCTTGTGATCATCGACGGCATCGGCAACATGCAACTCCAATTCCATCTTCTCCCCCTCAATTCTTTTCAATTTTTCTTTCAAGTACTCGTTTTCTCTTTCAACTAAATTTAACCTCTCAACAATAGGGTCGGTTGGAATTTCCGGTTTACATACCTCCTAGATAAAAATATCTATGTCAACTTGATGGGCATAATTTGTCATAAACACGAAATGCAACAAATAGTTTTAAAAGAGAATATACCACATCCGAATCATAACAAGGACGAGGGCCGACGGGGACGGATATGAAAACCATGGCACTATGTATAACAAACAATGTACGGGTAAGATAATTATTATACGAGTAACTATATATCCAAATCACATAAACATCAATTTTTTATATAAAATTTCATGAACAAGAGGCTCACCACAAGGTGGTGCCGGCGACGGGACGGTGCGGGCGATCGACGGTGGTTACGACGGAGATTTAGAAGGCACTAAGTAAACCACACCTACATATGCAAACTAAGTGTTATTTTGACCTCAAATTGCATATAAATCAAATACTACCACATATAATTCCTCCCAAATTACTAAAACCCACAATTAATCACTATATAAACCAATGCAAGAGCTAATCTAGCAATGAGAGATGAAAGGACAAAGTTGCTAACCTTGGTGATCATTTGAATGGATGAGGGCCTGCAAATCTTGACAAATTTGGGGCAAATTTTGTGATGAACTTGAGAGGAAGAAGGGAAGAACAGAGGAGAGGGAGAGGAGAAAGGGGGAAGAACAGAGTGCGGGTGGACGAAGGATTTATATAGGACGACCTTTAGTACCGGTTCGTTCCACGAACCGGTACTAAAGGTGCTGGAAGGCCCCCACTCTGACAACATCCTGCCACCACTCTCATTAGTACCGGTTCGTGGCACGAACCGGTGCTAAAGGTTTGCCACGAACCGGTACTAAAGAGCTCCTCCCGGCTAGCCGTTGAAACCGGCACTAATGGTCACATTAGTGCCGGTTCTGTTACAAACCGGGACTAATGTGTCTCACATTTGACCCTTTTTCTACTAGTGATATTGGATAAGTTCTCCTTCATTCCCCTGTGCTAGACAATTTGGTGTAATAATGCACTCGGGAATGAAAGAAGGAGCTACGTACATCACCGATAGTCAACCCGTGATTAATAATAATGATCTAGTTTAATATTTGAATTATGAACATAGGCCGGAAATGTCATACTCGGACGATGAAAACCGCCCGGGGGAGTGCGACTGGTGCCACGATGACCGAGGTATGTGCGACAGGTTCATTGAGCTGGACGAAGATCGGCGCTTCAGCATTAAGGTCGAGGAGACCTTCGATGTTCATACGGTATGCAACGACGAAAATAGTTTTTTTCGTAATAAAGCATGACTTCAACTATTTTAACGTCTATTTTTCATCTTTTCCAGTTCGACTAGCTTATCCCATGCTTTGCAAGACGCTATGTCTTGGAGAGGATGGGTTTTGAAGACCATGAAAGTATGGAAACCAGAAAAATTATCCTAAGTACCCATCATGGTGTGGATTTTCAAGTAAAGTTGTACAATGCTCAAAGTGTAACCCATTTTGGTTGCAAAAATTGGGAAGCACTTTGCAAGATGTATGGTCTTGATGAGGGTATGCTTGTCACCATGGATCTTGGTGATCCTACAATCGAGCAAGAGAGACCTTCGATTTGGGTCCTTGTGGATACACCTCCAATTCTTTCCCCATGTGAGCTTAACATAGTTATTAAGTAATTTATATTGTTGGATGATATCCTCCACGATATGGACCAGCAGATGCACCATAACATCGAAGAATGCGGGCGGGAAGTACATCTCAAGCTCGCATAGTATCACCACAATCTCTTCCTGTAGCCTTCTGAGTTGCCTCACGCTAATCGACTTCCGAGAGATGACGTCGAAAAAGTTGCATAGGCCAAATAGCGTTTCACGGACGTGCGCGTCCATGATCCCACGGATTGCAACTGGAAGTATCTGCGTCATCAGCATGTGACAGTCGTGAGACTTCATCCCGCTGAACTTCTGCTTCGCTGGGTCTAGGTATCTGCTTATCTTCCCCGCGTAACCGTAAGGAAGTTTTACTCCTAGGAGGCAGGTGAAAAACTGCTCGATCTCCTCCTGGCTTAGAGTGAAGCACACGGGAGCGTAGTCATTTCCGGACTTCTTGGCCTTTTTGCCTTTGCAACGACTTTCTGTGTCCTGCTTCGCCTCATCATCATCATCACCATCATTAGCTGAAGCTCCTGCCTGATGCCCATTGATTTCAAGTCTGCCCTTACTTTCGGCCCATCTTTGGTCCTCTCTGGCATGTTGAGCAGGGTACCAAGCAGACTCTCGCACACGTTCTTCGTGATATGCATGACATCAAGGCTGTGAGGCACACGGTGGATCTTCCAGTACGGCAAGTCCCAGAAAACAGACCACGTTTTCCATACCTTCAGCAGCGGCTCTGGCGCCTTTCGCTTCTTTCCCGGCTCTGGCGCCTTTTGCTTCTTTCCCGGCAGTGGGCAATCTTTCCAATTTTTCAACAGCTCATCTATTTCCTCGCCGCTCCTCGTACACGGGCGTTTTCGAGGTTCGGTTTCACCATCAAACAGATCCTTGCGTTTCCTCCACGGGTCATCGTCGCGAAGCCACCTTCGATGTCCCATGAACACGGTTTTCGAAGACCCGGGATCTCTATCTAGCTGGCGATACGTTGTGTCATCCATGCACCTTACGCATCCAGAAAATCCGTCGACTACCTGCCCCGCGAGATATCCGTAACCGAGATAGTCGTGCACCGTCGTGAGCAGTGCTGCTCTCATAGGGAAATATTCTTTCTCTGCGGCGCCCCATGTATTGGCTGGCGTTTTCCACAGCGTGTCTAGCTCCTCCTTGAGCAGCCCCAGATACAGATTGATGTCGTTCCCTGGTTGTTTCGGCCCTTCAATTAGCATACTCATGTGAATGTACTTCCTTTTCATGCACAACCAGGGGGGAAGGTTGTACATCCACACAAACACAGGCCAGGTGCTATGTGTGCTTCTCTGGCTGCCAAACGGATTGACTCCATCGGTGCTCGCGCCCAGCACGATGTTCCTTGGATCCTTCCCAAATTCTGGGTATTCTAAGTTCAACGCTTGCCACTGGCTCGCATCCTTAGGGTGACTCAGCATCTTGTCTTTTTTATTTATCTCCGGATCATTTCCGTCATCTTCCCGCTTCTTATCCTCCCTATCCGCGTGGCAACGCAGGAGCTTTGCTACCTTAGGGTCCGCGAAATACCGCTGCAGACGAGGAGTGATCGGAAAGTACCACACCGATTTTCGAGGAGCTTTCTTCCTCTTCTTGTATCGAGTGACGCCGCACATCGGACATATGGTAGAATCCGCGTGCTCGTCCCGATAAATGATGCAATTGTTCATGCACACATGGTATTTCACGTGCGTAAATCCTGAGGACACACGATTTTCTTTGCCTCCTCGAAACTGGTCTGGCACTTGTTCACCTTGGGAAGACGTTCGTGCCAGAATGACATGTTCTCGTCGAAGCATGCGTCGGTCATTTTGTGTTTTACCTTCATCTCCAGAGCCATGAGCGTTACTTTCAGGCGGGTATCCTCGGGCCTGCATCCTTCATACAATGGAGTAACCGCGTCTATCTCTAGTTGATCCAGCTTGGCTTTCTCTCGGGCGGCAGCTCTTGCGTTATCTGTCTGCTTGAGAAGCAGCTCTTGAATATGAGGGTCCTGCACCCAGCCTCCATCGTCGTCTGCTCCGGCATCTTCATCTTCATGATCATGCCCTTCGTCTTGATCTTCCTCATCATCATGTACGACATCTTCTACATGATGACTGTGTACAGCATCACCGCCGTGATCATGTCCTGGAGATTCTTCGTCTTCTCGCCCGCCCTCGCCGCGGTGGTACTTGTCTTGTTGCCCTTCCTCATTTCTTGCCCGGCCCCCATGGACGACTTCATAGTCATCTTCATCACCTTGACACCGATAGCCATCCATGAAACCACACAAGATCAGGTGGTCCCGCACCTGTCCGGAATCCGGGTCCGCAATAAGGCTCTTCAGCTTGCATCTTCGACACGGACATCTTATCTCCGTCTCGTTCTTTTGAAGCATCTCGGCCTTCGCGGAGCTCAAAAACCTATTCACGATGCCTTTGGTCATCGTGCGGACCATGGTCGCCTACGGGGTAGAGCAAAACGATATTTTAGAACCAAGAAAAAATTTGGCATGACCTTCCCTAAAAATAGGACCAAAAAGAATGGATAGTGCCAAAATTCTCGCCGAAACGGAAATGAATCAACATTCCAGCAAAATATTGGCAACTATTGCATTTCAAATACCGGTACCTGCAAACACAAACATATATGCAACACCACAAACACATGCAACACCACAAACATACATAGATCTAGCTAGGCCACAAAAAGTGCATGTGCACGTTGTTGGAGCGAGCTAGGGAGAAAAAAAGTAGATCTACATCATGAAGATAGCTTTCCCCTTACTTACATATCAAAAAAAAGGTAATTTCACCACTTAATTTTGATGAATCTATGGTGGAAATGAGGTGAGGAGGAGGAGGCAGCCGAAAGCTTGGAAAAGGAGGTGGAGGAAATGAAGTGGGGAAAGTGAATGGGTAGGTATGTGGTTGTCCAAAATATCTTGTTGGGGTCCCAGGTTACTAATGGCGCACCACCAGCAAATGCGCCATTAATAACCCTGGTTAGTAATGGCGCACCTGCAGGTGGTGCGCATTAGTAGTTTTGCAGAAAAGTAAAAAAAATACTAATGGCGCACTGTGAAAAAGTGCGCCATTAGTAGTTTAAACTAGTAATGGCGCACTGTGACACGGTGCGCCATTAGTAGTTTTGCAAAAAAAAAAGAATAAATTTTTTTTCAGTACTGGCGCACTCCCTGTCTGGTGCGCCATTACTAGTTAGAACTAGTAATGGCGCACTTCGACAGGATGCGCCATTCGTATGTATGTAAAAATGAAAAAAATAAAATTTATCACTAGTGGCGCACCTTTTGTCTGGTGCGTCATTAGTGTCTTCCACACTAATGGCGCATCACCAACTGATGTGCCATTAGTATATAGTAGTGGCGCACTGCCTCCCTGGTGCGCCATTAGTGTCAATTCTATCTATAGCCCTTTTCCTAGTAGTGTTGGTGCCACCAACAGGGACCAAAGGCCCCCTTGACTGAGCTCGGCGGACTGGCCACGTGGAGGCACATCTGTCCCGGTTCGTGTTTGAACCGGGACTAATGGATGGAGGTATTAGTAATGACCCATTAGTCCCGGTTCATGAACCGGGACTAAAGACCCTTACAAACCGGGATTAATAGGTGTTTTTCTACTAGTGTCACTTGAAATGTGCTCTGGGTACATATATACTGCCTAGCCAGAACGTTTCTTTGTTTCCAGTTGTTCCCTCAAGGAGGCCTAAAAATGCATCCAGTGAAAAATGAGGCCTAAAAATTCTTGTCAGGTCAGTCCACTATGAAACAAATATTGGCATCACCATCTCAAAATTACAAATATACACACATGCATTTCCCTCTGGATCAAAGCACAAACCTTGCAAAGTAAAAAATCAATCGTAAAACCATGAAGATTGAGAGCTAAAACTATACACTGATTAATACACACGCCACACATACCTTCTACTATGCATCGATTTGACAAAATCAAAGTAGTTTTAACTACAGTAGATAGACGCCAATCCTCTTTGAAGAAAACTGCAAAAAACTTGTTCAAGCATGAAAGAGCAAGTATATATACAAATTTAAGAACTTCCAAGCACGAACTTTATCGCCAGTCGATAGATCTAGAGGCCTAAGATAGGTTGTCCAAAAAACCCGAAACATCTACTCCCTCCGTTCCTAAATATTTGTCTTTCTAGAGATTTCAACAAGTGGCTACATACAAATTAAAATATGTATCTTATAGTTCATTTGAATGTCTAGAAAGACAAATATTTAGGAACGGAGGAAGTATAAACTCAAAGATAATAATAAGAGAATTATGACATGAAACGTACTTACATACCACGCCTTCAGATTCATTAGACACATGGATTGGCTGGAACACTTCCATAAAGATCAGAGAGGAGGCATGTGGCGACGAATGACTCTTTCGGCGGCCGCGGCGGCCAGCCTGAAGGCGAATCGAATCAGCAGGATCCAGCCGCGTGTATGTGTGTGAGGAAGGACTATAGCAGTGTGCGCCTGTGTGCTACTACTTGACAAGGCCTTGTTTCACTTCTTTTCTTCTTGCGATCGAACACGATGATACACGAACTGTCGGTGTCAAAACCGGCGGATTTCGGGTAGGGGGTCTCGAACTGTGCGTCTAGGCGGATAGTAACAGAAGACAAGGGACACGATGTTTTACCCAGGTTCGGACCCTCTTGATGGAGGTAAAACCCTACGTCCTGCTTGATTGATATTGATGATGTGGGTATTACAATAGTACATCTACCACGAGATTAAGGAGGCTAAACCCTAGAAGATAGCCTATGGTATGATTGTTGTTCGTCCTATGGACTAAATCCATCTGGTTTATATAGACACCGGAGAGGGTTAGTGTTACATAGAGTCGGTTACAATAGTAGGAGATCTACATATTCGTGTCGCCAAGCTTGCCTTCCACGCCAAGGAAAGTCCCATCCAGACACGGGACGAAGTCTTCAATCTTGTATCTTCATAGTCTTGAAGTCCGGCCGATGATGATATTTCGGCTATCCGGACACCCCCTAGTCCAGGACTCCCTCAGTAGCCCCGGAACCAGGCTTCAATGACGACGAGTCCGGCGCGTATGTTGTCTTTGGCGTTTGCAAGGCGGGTTCTCCTCCATGTTCCATGTGTTAGCCGAATAGTGTCCGGTTTCTTCATAAATGTTGCGCTCATTGGCTTCCACGTCCAATAATGACCCTCTTCCACATGTTGCATGAATGCGAAAAGCCAGGGTATTTTTACGTTTTACCCCCCTAGCTACGCGAATAAGCCGTCTATAAGAGAGGCGTGGATCCAGATCCGAATCACACCATCCTCCTTCCGCAAGTACTCATCAAAGCGCATCTGACAAGAATCCATTCCAACATGGATAGTCGACGCGGCTCCTCTTCTCGCGCTCCCAGTCCTCAGCCAGGAGATTGGAGGAGATGCTCAGTCCCGCATAGCGAGTTAGTGACGCTCCAAGCAGAGGGATACCTTCCCTCAGCCTTTATGGTTCCGGTTCGAGCCGGACTGGCCACCTACAAGGGTGGGAAGCAGGCGGAGAGCGTCCACCATCCCTCCAAAAGAGAGCGGGTATGCTTCGTCCCTTACTTAATAAGGGGACTCGGATTTCCCATACATCCGTTTCTCCGGGGGCTCCTGGAGTTCTACGGACTCCAACTTCACCACCTCACACCTGCCTCCATTTTGCACATCGCGGGCTTTGTAGCTGTTTGCGAGCTGTTCTTGGGCATCGATCCCCATTTTGCGCTGTGGAAGAGACTGTTTTGCCTCGTACCCCGTTCTCACGAGGGATCGATATATCAAGTGGGCGGAGCTGAAATATGGCGCATCGCCGGGACCGGATATCTATCTGGAACCCCGAAGAAGGCGTCCGAAGACTGGCCTTCAGAGTGGTTCTATATGGAAGACGCCCCGCTGCTGGATCCAGTTCGGATCGTCCTCCCGGAGTTTAGCAACGCTCCTTTGAAGAAACGCCTGAGTTGGCGCCCGCGGAGCCCTCAACTGGAAGATGATAGGAGCGTCCATTATCTGATGGGCCGGATATGGTTACTAGCCCATTCCGGATTAACCATGATTGGAGTCATGGCCACATGCATTATGCGAGGGGTGCAACCGCTCCAATATAGGGGCTACCCCATGTGGGATTTCAACGGGAGAATGACGCCACCCATCATGGCCGCAAGGGGCCGGGATCAGCTGCCGATCTGCTGAAGATCCTGTCCGGCTTGTACAAGGGGGAGAAGGAGGACTTCCTCCGCACGGGTCCATTGAATGGATTCTCCATGAATAACCCTCGGAGCTGGGTAAGCGGATGTTTATATATCTGATCCGTGCTTTCAAAGATAAGTGTCTTACTTTATGATTTCGATGCAGGAACTGCGCCGGGATGTGGAGGGCATAGAAAACCCAACTCCACAACCCGAGGATCCGGGAAGATCCCTTGATCCAGCCGCCGGAGAGGATTCGGACATAACGGTGGAACTGATTGACGGGGTGTTCCACCACCTCAGCATAGACAATGCTCTAGTCGCCATTATGGCTGACTACCCCGGTTTATCCCTGGCTTCCCAGGTGAGTACGACCGAAGTCATGACACCGTTACCTTTTTAATGCTTATTTCTGACCATCGTGTACCGACGGTGCCTCGCAGGAGGTGCCTTTTTGGCGGGAAGCCGAGCCCGCGGCGACCAACCAACCAAGGTTAGTGTGGCCCAGCAGGCGGAAGAGGAGTGAGGCGCGAATCGAAACGTCGCCGCAAAGGTATGGCGCACCATTGTCCTTTAAGGGAAAGACTCCTGGGAGGTATATTAATGCTCGTGATTCTTCCAGGAGAAAGAGCGCTCACCGGACTGAGTCCGGAGAGGTTGCCAACCAAGCCTCCGCCAGCCAAGCTCCAACGCTTGGTCCGGAGAGGGAGGCGAGCGCAAGGCACGAGCCGAATGCTCCTCCAACGGAGGATGCCGACAGGTTGTCCGCCACCAGGTCTGAGGTGGAGAGCGCCATGAATCACAGGCGCCGTCGAACAGTTCTTCATGACGCGTGTTTCTCCCCAGAGGCGCTAAATGCCTTTAATGCGGGAGACGCGCACCTCCGTGCTGCTCAAGATGGTTTAACGAGAGCCACGGAGCAGTATGTAAAAGACATACGGGTGAGGAATTTTAATAGTTATATATGCCAATAGCCCCCGAGACTTAAAATAGTTAAACTAACTGATTTAAGGATCATTTGTATGCAGGATCTAACAGAGAAGAATACCCACCTGTCCCAGGAGCTTCAAGAATGCAAGGCCCAACTTGAGGCCGCACTAGCCGCTGCCGGGGGAGCCACAGAGACCCCCTCTAGTAATTCATATTTTGAAAAGAGAAATAGTTTATGAAGTGCGGCGTGTGTATAGTCTGACACTAATATTGCAGAGGGTGCCGGACTAGATCCGGACAAGCAACATCTGTTGCGCCAGCTGAAGGCCGGCGAGAAGGTGCTTATGAGGGTGCAGCAGGAGAGGAACAAACTCCAAGATGCCAACACCCAGCTGGGCGAAGAATTAAAAGATGTTCGGGTCCAGCTGTCTAACTCCGTAAAGGAGAATCGGCGACTTCGTCGCGGCATTTATAATAAGTGCTTGAGCAAACTCTTTTGAAAAAAAGAGTTCGGCGAGGAAGTCGATTGACATAAATGTGTCTGTAGGTGTGCTCACGGGTCGTCCGGCGGAGGAGATGCCTGGTTCCACGGGAGACCCTCTTCCCGAGCTGCTGCAACTGCACGAACGTGTTCGGCAGGCGATGAGCGGCGTCGTTCAGGCCTTATGGCCTTCCGTCTCCCTACCCGAGGGTCTTGGAGGGCTTGCTGAGAAGCTTCAGGGAGTACGGCGGCGTCTCCGTCTGTGGAAGATATCAGCCTGCCGTCAAGGCACCAGGGAGGCCTGGGCCATGGTGAAGATGCGGTACCCGAAGTCTGATCCAAACCACATGGCCGAGGTCGGACCTGCGGGGCCCGATGGGAAGGAGATACCTGTGAGCCTGATGTACGGCCAAGTAGAGTTGGCCGCGAAATATTCTCAATAGGACTGTAAATTAGACAGCCTATTAGATGGGATTGAAAAGGAGTACAATCAGTCAGTTTGACGATGTAATTTAAAATGACATGTAAAATGCCTTCTAGCAGGACCCAACAGTCCGGAGTGTGTCCGAATACCCTTAAGGTTATAAAAAAACCGGGGCATGCATGGAGACAAGGCGTAGGGGTCATAAGTGCTTTATCAGACAAGTGCCCAACTAGCTATGTTATATTACATGGTTAGTAAGAAACATCTTCCAGGGAGAATAGTTTCGTTAGGGGTTCCTTTCCCTGGGAGGCATGCCCTAAAGTGCATGACCGGACTGTGAAAAGAGCAGAGAAAGCATCTGGGGGCAGATAAATAAATAAGTAATAAATCATCTTTTAGGTCATCGATCGAATATTCCCTTAAGAACGCTAGCCTTCGGCTTCACCCAGTCTGAGGTACACATCCGGCTGACCCAGCAGTAACAATCGCAGAGGTGCTCCCTTTACCTCCTAGCCGAACAAACGGGAACGTAGGGGTAAGCACAGGAGCCAGGCAACCCGGCTTGGCCAAAACTTAAGTCATATCGATGCATATAATGGTGAGTAAAAGGTACATGCGGAAGTATGACACATGTGTTGGGCATGAAGCCCATATAGATAAGCTTCTGTTAAAGAAGCCCCCCAGGTATAACGAGTGCGAGTAGCACATCGAGTGAGTGCGAACAAAGCGCAGATCAGCCCTCAAGAGGCTTGTACTGAAAGAGGGAGGAAAAAGGAGGGAAAACAAAGACAGCAAAAAAATATGAAAGGTGGACGGAGGAAGGAGACGAACTCTGAGTCCGGCACTAGGCGTAGAATCTTCGGAGACGGGCTGCGTTCCATGGGTTTGGCTCGAGTCGGTTGTTAGATGCGTTGCATAGACGGTATGCACCGCCGGTAAGGACTTGGTCGATGATGAAGGGACCTTCCCACTTGGGCTTAAGTTTGTCCTTTTTCTTGTCTGGCAGGTGTAGAACTAGCTCGCCAACGTTGTAAGTTTTGGTCCGTACTTCTCTGCTTTGATATCTTCGAGCCTGCTACTGATAGAATGAGGAACGGGATTTTGCCACGTCGCTCTCCTCCTCTAAGGCGTCCAAACTGTCCTGCCGATCCAACTCGGCTTCTCTTTCTTCGTACATGCGCACGCAAGGTGAGTCATGTATTCTATCGCAGGGCAAAACTGCCTCGGCGCCGTATACCATAAAAATGGTGTGAATCCGGTAGTGCGGTTTGGCGTGGTCCACAGCCCCCGGAGTATGGAGTCGAGCTCCTCTACCCAGTGCGTGTTAGATTCTGTGAGGGACCGCACTAATCTTGGTTTAATGCCGCTCATGATTAGACCATTTGCTCGTTCCACTTGACCGTTAGTTTGAGGGTGGTAGACTGAAGCGTAGTCGAGCTTGATGCCCATGTTTTTGCACCAGAGTTTAACCTCGTCGGTCGTGAAATTCGTGCCATTATCAGTGATGATGCTGTGGGGGATGCCAAAACGGTGTACTACCCCGGATATGAAGTCTATCACAGGTCCGGATTCTGCCGTTTTAACCGGCTTGGCCTCTATCCATTTGGTGAATTTGTCCACCATGACCAATAAGTATTTGTGCTTGTAGGTTCCCCCTTTAAGGGGTCCAACCATGTCAAGCCCCCAGACCGCGAACGGCCAAGTGATGGGTATAGTTTTGAGGGCGGTGGGTGGCATGTGGCTTTGATTAGCAAAGAGCTGGCAACCAACGCATCGTTGGACTAAGTCCTGAGCATCTGCCCGGGCTGTCGGCCAATAAAATCCTGTACGGAAGGCCTTGCCTACAAGGGCCTGGGCTGTAGCGTGGTGCCCGCCGAGTCCGGCGTGAATTTCAGCCAGGAGATTTCGCCCTTCCTCTTCGGAGATACACCTTTGAAGGACTCCGGTTGTACTTTTCTTATAAAGTTCTCCCTCATGGACCTTGTAGGCTTTAGATCGCCGAACTATGCAGCGGGCCTCATTTTGGTCTTCGGGAAGTTCCTGCCTGATTAAGTAGGCTAGGAATGGTTCCGTCCACGGGGCAATTACTGCCATTATTTCGTGAGCTGAAGGTGTTATTTCATTGGCTCAGCCACCGATTGTGTCAGAATGTTCTGTGTTGGGTGGTGCAGTTGGTTCCGGGTTGTTATTTCCGGGACTCCTCTTCCCATAATACGGATGGCTTAAAGAGCCGTTCCAGGAAGATGTTTGGAGGGACGGCGTCGCGTTTTGCGCCGATGCGTGCCAACACGTCTGCTGCCTGGTTATTATCCCGGGCTACATGGTGGAATTCGAGTCCTTCGAACCGTGCTGACATTTTTAGGACGGCGTTACGGTAGGCTGCCATTTTCGGATCCTTGGCGTCAAAGTCTCCATTTACTTGGGATATTGCGAGGTTTGAATCCCCGCGCACCTCTAGGCGTTGAATACCCATGGAGATTGCCATCCGGAGGCCATGTAGAAGGGCCTCGTATTCGGCTGCATTGTTGGAGTCCGTGTACATTATTTGAAGTACGTATTGGACTGTGTCTCCGGTTGGGGACGTCAAGACGACGCCAGCCCCCAAGCCAGCCAACATTTTGGAGCCGTCGAAATGCATGATCCAATTGGAATATGCGCCGTACTCTTTAGGGAGTTCGGCTTCGGTCCATTCGGCGATGAAGTCAGCCAAAACTTGCGACTTGATAGCTCGCCGTGGTTTGTAGGTTATGTCAAACGGTAAGAGCTCAATGGCCCATTTGGCAATCCTGCCCGTCGCGTCGCGATTATTTATAATATCGTTGAGAGGTACTTCGGAGGCCACCGTTATGGAACACTCTTGAAAGTAGTGTCGCAGCTTCCGGGATGCCATGAACACCGCGTACGCTATCTTTTGATAATGTGGGTACCGGGACTTGCATGGAGTTAAGACAGTGGATACGTAGTACACTGGTTTTTGAAGAGGGAATTTTTTTCCCTTCTGTTTCTCGTTCGACGACGAGTACGGCGCTAACAACTTGATGTGTTGCCGCGATATATAATAACATAGGTTCGCTCAAGTTGGGCGCGGCTAGGACTGGATTTGTTGCCAATATGGCCTTAATTTCTTCGAGTCCGGCCGTGGCAGCATCCGTCCATTCAAAGTGTTCGGTGCGCCGGAGGAGGCGATAGAGGGGCAGCGCCTTTTCTCCCAAACGGGAGATGAAGCGGCTTAGAGCCGCCACGCATCCCGTCAATTTTTGTATTTGTTTGAGGTCTTTTGGGATATCCAATTGTGACAGAGCCCGGATCTTGGCTGGGTTTGCTTCAATTCCTCTACCGGATACAATGAAGCCCAAGAGCTTTCCGGCTGGTACGCCGAAAACACATTTTTCCGGGTTGAGCTTAATGTCGTATGCTCGGAGGTTGTCGAATGTAAGCCTCAAATCGTCTATTAGAGTTTCGACGTGTTTGGTCTTAACGACCACATCGTCTACGTACGCCTCCACTGTTTTGCCTATCTGGGTGGCCAGACATGTCTGAATCATGCGCTGATATGTTGCGCCGGCGTTTTTGAGTCCGAAGGGCATTGTGTTGAAGCAGAATGGTCCGTACGGAGTAATGAATGCCGTTGCGGCCTGGTCTTTTTCCGCCATCTTGATTTGATGGTATCCGGAGTATGCGTCGAGGAAGCACAATGAATCGTGCCCTGCGGTGGCGTCGATGATTTGGTCGATGCGAGGGAGAGGGAAAGGGTCCTTTGGACAGGCCTTGTTAAGGTCTTTGAAATCGACACAAAGGCGCCAGGATTTGTCCTTTTTTGGTACCATTACCAGGTTGGCTAGCCAATCCAGATGTTTTATATCTCTGATGAATCCGGCTTCTAAGAGTTTGGCTAGCTCCTCTCCCATTGCCTGTCTTTTGGGTTCGGAAAATCGCCGAAGAGCCTGTTTGACTGGCTTGAATCCTTTTAGGATATTTAGGCTGTGTTCTGCCAGCCTGCGTGGGATTCCTGGCATGTCTGAAGGGTGCCAGGCAAAAATGTCCCAATTTTCCCGAAGGAATTCTCGTAGTGCGGCTTCTACATCAGGATGTAATTGTGCCCCAATGGAGGCCGTCTTTGTAGGGTCCGTTGGATGGACCTGGAATTTGACTATTTCGTCTGCTGGTTTAAAAGAGGTGGACTTAGACCTCTTATCGAGTATCACATCGTCCCTATCCACCGTTGAGCGCAGCGCAGTGAGTTCCTCTGCCGCTAGGGCTTCGGATAGTGCCTCTAGGGCCAGTGCGGCTGTCTTATTTTCAGCGCGGAGTGCTATATCTGGATCACTGACAAGAGTGATTATTCCATTGGGCCCGGGCATTTTGAGCTTCATGTACCTGTAATGGGGTATAGCTTGGAAGATTGTGAATGCCTCTCGCCCTAACAAGGCGTGATATCCGCTGCCGAATGGGGCCACTTGGAACGTGACCTCTTCGGACCTGTAATTGTCCGGCGAGCCGAACACTACGTCTAGTGTGATTTTTCCTGTGCAGCGTACTTCTCGACTAGGGATTATTCCTCTGAAGGTTGTGCTGCTTCGCTCAATGCGGCTCCAGTCAATTTCCATTTTTTGGAGGGTTTCCTCGTAGATGAGGTTTAATCCGCTGCCGCCATCCATGAGTACCTTGGTAAGACGAAAGCCGTCCACTATCGGACTGAGGACCAATGCGGCTGGTGCTCGAGCTGTTCGGAATTTAGGTTCGTCGCTGGCATTGAAGGTGATAGCCGTGTCGCTCCATGGATTTGTTGTTGCTACTTGGTAGACTTCGGCGAGGCTGCGGATTGTTCGTTTCCGCATGTTTTTTGATGCGAAAGTCTCGAAGACTGTCAATACCGTACTGGTACTGTTGGGCTGGTTGCCCGGGGCTAGAAAGCCTTCGCCACTTTTGGCCACCTGCCGTAATATCCAACATGCTCGAAGGCTATGTGTTGGAGTGGCGCCCTCTGTATTGTGGATTTTACAGGGTCCATTGAGCCATCCCTCCAGTACGGTTACGTGCCCTTTAGGGGTTTTTTGCTTTTTGGTTTTTAACCTAGGTGCTTGAGTATGACACACCCTTTTATTTCGAACTAGGGTTGTATTCAGGGCCGGATTGTCCCAAAACCTGGTTTCGGTTTTCCAGGCACTCTCCATCGCACAGTATTTTTGTACTATGGTCGCCAGATCGGCGAAGCGTGTAACTTCGCGACGACTTATGGCGTTCATGATTCCCTTGTCCGTGCAATTGTTGCAGAAAATTGAGATTGCGCTTTCCTCACAGCAGTCTTTTATCCTGTCCATGACCAGGAGGAATCTGGCCCAGTAGTGATGTACTGTTTCATCGGGCTTTTGTCGTATTTGAGATAGATCGCTTATGTTTGGGTGGGCGGGCGGAATTAAATTCGGAACCCCGCCCGATATGAGGCTCAAAGGCCGAGAAGTTTCCGGATTTGGAAGCTTGGATTGCTGGATGTTGTCCAACAAATCTGGTCCGATGCCTGACTTTAGGTTCAGTACTTGATTGACATCCGTCCCTCCGCGGGAATCCGGCATGAAGGGATCGGGAATCCGAACATAACTGGTCTTTAACATAGGGGAAGAATCGCCGCGTTGTTCCTCTACCACGACAACGTGGTGGGTACCCTGGGGAGAGTTAATTTCTCTCAGATCGGTTTTAAGCCCAATCCAATCGTAGTCCGTGGCGACTCCCAGGGCGGCGATGCGATCCAAGAACTCATTTACGGAGGAGAGCTCCATCGGATCTAGCTGCTCGGCGAATTCCGAGTTGACGTGAAGATCGCTTTTGATGACTCGAGAGGTCATTGTCGAAGCGGCGGCCGAACAGGCGGTCATAAGAAAACCGCCTAGCCGGATAGTTTGGCCGGGGGCCAAAGCTCCCTTGACGACGGCGCCGTCTTTAAAGACGGGAAAAGGCATCCCTCCTGTTTGCAACGGCACAGAGGAACTCTCGTCAAAATCGGCGGATCTCGGGTAGGCGGTCCCGAACTGTGCGTCTAGGCGGATGGTAACAGGAGACAAGGGACATGATGTTTTACCTAGGTTCGGGCCCTCTTGATGGAGGTGAAACCCTACGTCCTGCTTGATTGATATTGATGATGTGGGTATTACAAGAGTAGATCTACCACGAGATCAAGGAGGCTAAACCCTAGAAGCTAGCCTATGGTATGATTGTTGTTCGTCCTACGAACTAAAGCCATCCGGTTTATATAGACACCGGAGAGGGCTAGGGTTACATAGAGTCGGTTACAATAGTAGGAGATCTACATATTCGTGTCGCCAAGCTTGCCTTCCACGCCAAGGAAAGTCCCATCCGGACACGGGACGAAGTCTTCAATCTTGTATCTTCATAGTCTTGGAGTCCGGCCGATGATGATAGTTCGGCTATCCGGACACCCCCTAGTTCAGGACTCCCTCACGAACCAAGCTGGAGCCCTGGGACGCATTGGAACCTTCTTTTTGTTTATTATCACGAAGCCGGCGTACAAGTCCCTCACAGCCCACCATTGCGGGCAGGACTCTAAGGCCTTTCCCATGCTTCACCTTGTACCTGTGCTAGGGCTGCCAAACATGTGAACCTAGGCAAACCACATAAATAAAGAAAACTCGCCAATGCTTTGCAAGACCTTAGTTACTAAATCATTAAACGGAGGGAGATTAGTTACAACAAGTTAAGCACCATTACGACATTTTGTTGGTAAACTTTTAAATGTGCTTAGCACCTCACCTAAGCATCTATGCATTGAAAGAGGTCTAACTGGGCTTGTGCAGCCCCTCTTTCTCACTCCATCTCGAGAAGATGAAAGTAGTTTATTTATTTTTCCGTCGCATTCCATGGAGTTTAGTACTCCATCCGTCCGGGAAAAGTTGTCCACGTGGTGTTTTTCTGAAACCCCCCAGCGAATTCCCGACAAACCCGCAGCTCCCGCCGTCTCCCCCGCTCCTCTGTCGCGCTGGAGGTCCGCTCCCCCGCAGCTCAGCTCCTCCATAGCTCCCCCGCAGCTCGGCTCCTCAACTACCCAGCAACTCCCCGCATCGCCGGAGCTCTCCCGCCCCACGCCTGCCCCGCAGCTTCCATCTTGTTCCCCTCCTCGTTCCCCATGGTGATCCCCGATGAGGAGAAGACTGATTTTTTCTTTCGATCTGCTCGGCGGCGGCCATTTCTAGGTGCTCCTCCTCAGCGCTGCGGCGACAGCTCGCCCGAGGTGGCGGCGCAGGCGAATAGCAGCAGTGGGCACGCGAGCATGCTACGAAGGAGGCCACCTTCGGCGTCGGCGCGCACGCCACCATGCCGCGGTGCGTCAATGACCTCGCAGACGCCGCCAAGGTCATCATGGGCCCCAAGGTTCGTCAGTGCCCCCCTCTCACTACCTCTCACTCCCTGCGATGCGCTGCTTGCTTGCGTTGCACTAGCGCCATTTGATTATCAAGAGAAAGAACAGATCCCCATTTGCTTGGCAACTGAGTGCATTACAGGTAAGGTTTAAAGATCTAAAACACTGATCTTTATGCTCCCCATTGCATGTAATTGAATTGATGGGGAGAAGAACGTTGAAATTCAGTTTGCAAAGCATTCCCCTTGTGTTGAAATTCAGTTTGCAAACAATGTTGAAATTCAGTTTGCAAAGAGTTGAATAGTGGAGTACTATCAAAACTGCAATGCTCACTTAAAACAGTGGAGTATTCACATTTTAAGTTACAGATCATGAATACTCTATGGAGTATCATGGAGCAGTACAGTACTGACAACATCTTCATAAATGAATTTTGACAGTTTTAACTGTATTTATGGTGTTAATGTAGTGTTATGCATTTTTTATCAATCATCCTGATGCCGTCGTGTGGACATGTGGTATATCTATCACATACACACGACGTCACTCTCCATGCCTCCCTTTTCTCTCTTGGGGATACCTGCTAATTCTCTCTCCTTGTGACATCCACTCTATCCATCTCCATTCCTCACTTATGCATGCACCCTCTCTCTTGCACACATACACCCACTCTAGCTGTCTCATATACGCTCGCGATATCTCGCACATAGGTCTTTCACGATCTCACTCCCCTAGGTCCCTCTCTATCTCTCTCCCAAGTCTCTCTCGATCTCTCCCCCTAGTTCTTTCTTGATCTCTCTCCCGATGTCTCTATCAACCAATTTCCCTTAATTGTCAGACGTCTCTTGGCCTCCCTCTAGATAGAGGTATCTCCCCCTTACTCGCACACAACCACACACTGTCTCTCTATCTCCTCACCTCGCGTTTTCTCAGAGATGCATGTGCACTATCTCTCCTTATGACACACACTCTCTCACTCTCCTACTATTCATCCCTCCCTGTTACTAAAATTTTACGAGTTAGGCTTAGAATTCTTATGCCCAATCCCTCCTATAATGTCATTTCCTGCAAACGAGTGACTTTTTGTCTCACAATGTCTAATTTTCATTCCCTCTCTTTAAGTACCACCAACCTAACAAGCTATAGAGGGAGGTACCAAAGCACCACTGTTTTCCGTCGTGTCCAAGTGATTAGCAACTTCGTGTAGCTAGGTGATCAGTAGCCAGCACATGACCAGCCAACCTGTGAAAGACTCGGGATCCTTGCCGTCTGCATTGTGTTGGCTGCTAGTGAGGACCATCTTCTAGTTTTCATGGAGCAGCTGCATGCCCACGTGTTGGTGTGGGAGCCAACCTTCGGGATGCCTCGCCACTGGGCATCTGCAGAAGGAATGGTAGGATTCCACCAATACCTCTCCAGATAATGGTGTTGGGGATATACATAACAGGTAGGTCCACGAAGGGTCGAAATATCATGAAGCATGGAGTCCACACAACATGTGGGTCCAGGTCAATTTCATACAGACATACCATCCACTCGGATGACGGTTCACCACTCGACCGTACGACTCACTCGGATATACGAAGACCAGCAGGCAGCAAGGCAGTCGGCATCTTTCTAATAGTGAGGGCTTAATAGCGGGCTGGCATTATGGCATTCATACTCCACTTTGTAACATAGGAGGTGAGGGGGTGGCGCACTCTATATAAGCCACCCCCCACCACTAGACTTGGGGGGTCTTTTTCTTCCACCTCTCTCTCTTTTCACCATTAGTCTCAGGACTTAGCTCAGGCATGGAAATCCGTTCCTCTCTCTCACACACATATTGTAATCTCCGGATATATACTCAGATAAAACAAAGCCTCTCCGGAGTACGAGACGTAGGGTTGTTATCTCCACCGTGAGAGGCCCGAACTCGCTAAAACCACCGTGTCACCCATATGCATCTCGATAGATCATGCTCCGTTCTCCTACCCCTCTCTTACTGTCAGACTTAGAACCACGACAGTTGGCGCCCACCGTGGGGCCTGGCGTCTATCGAGCCATGATGCAAATGGTTTTATTTCTTCGATCTTCGTCCATCGATCAACAATCCTCAATGGAGGGTTTGATCCAGGATGTTCCGGACATCACTCCATTTACAGGAGGATAAAATACTCCTAATCATACAAAAGGATCAGGGAGTTGCTCATCTCAAACTTATCCTCTTTATAATCAAACATTACAATGATCTAACAATGGTTTATTCTTCTTATGTATGCACACGAGCTTATACAAAAGGACGCCTCCTTTTGTTTCGATTGGTGGCTCGGCTCCTGGACGATAAAGCGTCGTCGTCCGCCCATCATCATCTGCGAACTCATCTGCGACGCCATCGCCGAGTGCCCGCACACGCACAGCCGCTAAAGCTCGGCCTGGTTCCCCGACCGGCTGAGCACGACGGCCGGCGGTCGACCCAGTTCCTCGGGCGACAAGGCGCTGCTGCCGGCAATCCGCCAAATTCCGCGGGTGTCGAAGCACGACTCAGACCGGCGCACGGCTCCGGCTCCCCGAGCAGTGAAGCACGATCACCAGCGCTCGCGTCAGCCTCGCCCATGGCTGCGTCGACCCGCGATTGGACTGCGGCCAGCTGCTCATCCTCCCTCGTCAGCTTCTCCAGCGTGGTGGCTGTGGCACGCGCGCGGGTCCGCCCGTCGCTCCTCCGGGTGCGCGGTTCTTCGCTCCATCGCCGTTTGCTGGTCATGGTTTTCCTTTCTCCTTTAACGATGCAAGGTGAGTGGGCCATCTCCTCCTTGATTACCTGCATGTAGGTTAATGCGGTGTACAGGCAACGGAAGGGCGTGGTGATCTCCAACGTCAAATTAATTGGCAGCCTCATTAAGCGGCCAATTGATGGATTACTAACGCCACTTATCTGATTGCTAGGCCACGGACCCTAGTTAATTCGTGCATGCATGCATGTATGACTGACCATCGGGCCTTGAATTTCCTGGCCGTGCTTGCTAGTAACTTGCAGGGTCACCCGATGAATCTTCCTCACAGACAGCTGCGAACCCGATTCGTCCAGAGTTCACACAGATGAATCCAATTGGATGCAGACTCAAGTTCACTAAGCCATGGACCCTAGTTCACTCGGCCGCCTACGCGTCGTCGCTGGACGCGTCTTCATCGCTCAGCTGCCCGTGCACCGTTGCTCAGCTGGACGCGTCTTCATCACTCAGCGGCCCGCGCATCGCCGTTCTGCGGTGTCCCTCGTCAACCACGCGGCGACAACCGCGGCGGTGGGTGCACGGACCGGACGCAGCACCAATGTCGAGGCTGCCCACGTCTCTGATCACAACATGACGGGAGCCACCGGGTCTCCGCCCGCGCGCAGCCTCGCACTCGGATTCATCTCAGCCGCCTCACCTTGCGATGGATCCGCGCCAAAAACTGCCGCCGCCATGGCTGATCAGGGAGCTCTGCACCCTGCCTTCCACTTTCCTTCTAATCTTAATTCCATCCCATTTATCTCATGCATGCAGGAGATAAATGGCCGTGGGAAACGTCCATTGCATGCACGAATGGCTTTGACTCCCACTTAATTAGCGTTAAACCACTTGCATGCAGATTAATTCGGCACTGGACGTGGATCCAGTCTGCCTGCAAGCGATCAAGCCGCCCGCCTCCATCAAATGGGATAGTGCTGGTGGGCACATCCATGCTGAACCTCACCGAGGCCTCCAAGCCCAGCACTCCGCGTCGGCCTGCCCAGCCAGCTCCACACCGACCACATCGCAGCACAGTTGTGATTTCCTTGGACTAGCGGGTGCACTCGGATGAGGAGTCCACTCGGACTGCACTCACTCCACTGTGAAGCCCATGGGTTCACTCGGCCGGTTCGCCTGGTACTACTTGGTCGGCTAACATCCAGAACATCATCGACAACAACAGCGGCAGTTACGGCAGCCGGTCCGCATCACCTTTGTTCCAAGAACGGCTCGGCTCTCGAACGGTGACGCTCCTCTACTTCACCAGGACGTCCCGCGCATCGTCACTCCGGGCCACGCGTCTACATCATCCGGACGCTCCGCGCGTCGCCACTCTGCGGGACGCGTCTACGTCACTCGGATGCCTCGCTCGTCGCCACTGCGCGGCACGCGCCTCTACTTCACCAGGACGCCCCGCGCATCGTCACTCCGGGCCACGCGCCTACATCATCCGAACGCTCCGCGCGTCGCCACTCTGCGGGACGCGTCTACGTCACTCGGACGCCTCGCTCGTCGCCACTGCAGCACGCGCCTCTACTTCACCAGGATGCCCCGCGCATCGTCACTCCGTGGCATGCGTCTACATCATCCGGACGCTCCGCGCGTCGCCACTCTGCGGGACGCGTCTACGTCACTCGGATGCCTCGCTCGTCGCCACTGCGCGGCACGCGCCTCTACTTCACCAGGACGCCCCGCGCATCGTCACTCCGGGCCACGCATCTACATCATCCGGACGCTCCGCGCGTCGCCACTCTGCGGGACGCGTCTACGTCACTCGGATGCCTCGCTCGTCGCCACTGCGCGGCACGCGCCTCTACTTCACCAGGACGCCCCGCGCATCGTCACTCCGGGCCACGCGCCTACATCATCCGGACGCTCCGCGCGTCGCCACTCTGCGGGACGCGTCTACGTCACTCGGATGCCTCGCTCGTCGCCACTGCGCGGCACACGCCTCTACTTCACCAGGACGCTCCGCGCATCGTCACTCCGGGCCACGCGTCTACATCATCCGGACGCTCCGCGCGTCGCCACTCTGCGGGACGCGTCTACGTCACTCGGACGCCTCGCTCGTCGCCACTGCAGCACGCGCCTCTACTTCACCAGGACGCCCCGCGCATCGTCACTCCGCGGCATGCGTCTACATCATCCGGACGCTCCGCGCGTCGCCACTTTGCGGGATGCGTCTACGTCACTCGGACGCCTCGCATCGGTTTGTCACCTCATCACCACTCGACCGCTCCAGGCCTCGTCAATCGGTTGGTCACCTAATCACCACTCGGTAACCCCGCGACACAGTTTTTACAATCTCATAAATGATTGTTATTCTTTTTATATGCTCTCAATCCCCCAGTGGGTGACTTAGTTGCGAATCCGTCTCGCCTAAGTTTAAAAAAAATCCTACCGAGTGGAGAGCAACCCTCCCACTCGGGAGCTTAGCTGCAGTCCAGTACTCGCCTAAGTTTCAAAAAATCCTACCGAGTGGAGAGCAACCCTCCCACTCGGGGGCTTAGCTGCAGTCCAGTACTCGCCTAAGTTTCAAAAAATCCTACCGAGTGGAGAGCAACCCTCCCACTCGGGGGCTTAGCTGCAGTCCAGTACTCGCCTAAGTTTCAAAAGAAAATCCTACCGAGTGGAGAGCAACCCTCCCACTCGGGGGCTTAGCTGCAGTCCAGTACTCGCCTAAGTTTCAAAAAATCCTACCGACTGGAGAGCAATCCTCCCACTCGGAGGCTTAGCTGCAGTCCAGAACTCGCCTAAGTTTAAAAACACGATACAGGTTGGTCACGTCATAACCACTCGGCCGCCCCGTGCGTCGCCTCGCCATCGGTTGGTCACCTCATAACCACTCGGCCGCCCCGTGCGTCGCCACCAGGTTGGTCACCTCATAACCACTCGGCCGCCCCGTGCGTCGCCACCAGGTTGGTCACCTCATAACCACTCGGCCGCCCCGCGCGTCGCCATCGGTTGGTCACCTCATAACCACTCGGCCGCCCCGCGCGTCGCCACAGGTTGGTCACCTCATAACCACTCGGCCGCCCCGCGCGTCGCCATCGGTTGGTCACCTCATAACCACTCGGCCGCCCCGCGCGTCGCCACAGGTTGGTCACCTCATAACCACTCGGCCGCCCCGCGCGTCGCCATGGGTTGGTCACCTCATAACCACTTGGCCGCCCCGCGCGTCGCCATCGGTTGGTCACCTCATAACCACTCGGCCGCCCCGTGCGTCGCCACCAGGTTGGTCACCTCATAACCACTCGGCCGCCCCGTGCGTCGCCACCAGGTTGGTCACCTCATAACCACTCGGCCGCCCCGCGCGTCGCCATCGGTTGGTCACCTCATAACCACTCGGCCGCCCCGTGCGTCGCCACCAGGTTGGTCACCTCATAACCACTCGGCCGCCCCGCGCGTCGCCACAGGTTGGTCACCTCATAACCACTCGGCCGCCCCGCGCGTCGCCATCGGTTGGTCACCTCATAACCACTCGGCCGCCCCGCGCGTCGCCACAGGTTGGTCACCTCATAACCACTCGGCCGCCCCGCGCGTCGCCAGCGGTTGGTCACCTCATAACCACTCGGCCGCCCCGCGCGTCGCCACCAGGTTGGTCACCTCATAACCACTCGGCCGCCCCGCGCGTCGCCACAGGTTGGTCACCTCATAACCACTCGGCCGCCCCGCGCGTCGCCATCGGTTGGTCACCTCATAACCACTCGGCCGCCCCGTGCGTCGCCACCAGGTTGGTCACCTCATAACCACTCGGCCGCCCCGCGCCTCGCCATCGGTTGGTCACCTCATAACCACTCGGCCGCCCCGTGCGTCGCCACCAGGTTGGTCACCTCATAACCACTCGGCCGCCCCGTGCGTCGCCACCAGGTTGGTCACCTCATAACCACTCGGCCGCCCCGCGCGTCGCCACAGGTTGGTCACCTCATAACCACTCGGCCGCCCCGCGCGTCGCCACAGGTTGGTCACCTCATAACCACTCGGCCGCCCCGCGCGTCGCCATCGGTTGGTCACCTCATAACCACTCGGCCGCCCCGTGCGTCGCCACCAGGTTGGTCACCTCATAACCACTCGGCCGCCCCGCGCCTCGCCATCGGTTGGTCACCTCATAACCACTCGGCCGCCCCGTGCGTCGCCACCAGGTTGGTCACCTCATAACCACTCGGCCGCCCCGCGCGTCGCCACCAGGTTGGTCACCTCATAACCACTCGGCCGCCCCGCGCGTCGCCACAGGTTGGTCACCTCATAACCACTCGGCCGCCCCGCGCGTCGCCATCGGTTGGTCACCTCATAACCACTCGGCCGCCCCGTGCGTCGCCACCAGGTTGGTCACCTCATAACCACTCGGCCGCCCCGCGCGTCGCCATCGGTTGGTCACCTCATAACCACTCGGCCGCCCCGTGCGTCGCCACCAGGTTGGTCACCTCATAACCACTCGGCCGCCCCGTGCGTCGCCACCAGGTTGGTCACCTCATAACCACTCGGCCGCCCCGCGCGTCGCCATCGGTTGGTCACCTCATAACCACTCGGCCGCCCCGTGCGTCACCACCAGGTTGGTCACCTCATAACCACTCGGCCGCCCCGCGCATCGCCACAGGTTGGTCACCTCATAACCACTCGGCCGCCCCGCACGTCGCCATCGGTTGGTCACCTCATAACCACTCGGCCGCCCCGCGCGTCGCCACAGGTTGGTCACCTCATAACCACTCGGCCGCCCCGCGCGTCGCCATCGGTTGGTCACCTTATAACCACTCGGCCGCCCCGCGCTTCGCCACCAGGTTGGTCACCTCATAACCACTCGGGCGCCCCGCGCGTCGCCACAGGTTGGTCACCTCATAACCACTCGGCCGCCCTGCGCGTCGCCATCGGTTGGTCACCTCATAACCACTCGGCCGCCCCGTGCGTCGCCACCAGGTTGGTCACCTCATAACCACTCGGCGGCCCCGCGCGTCGCCATCGGTTGGTCACCTCATAACCACTCGGCCGCCCCGCGCGTCGCCACAGGTTGGTCACCTCATAACCACTCGGCCGCCCCGCGCGTCGCCATCGGTTGGTCACCTCATAACCACTCGGCCGCCCCGCGCGTCGCCACAGGTTGGTCACCTCATAACCACTCGGCCGCCCCGCGCGTCGCCATCGGTTGGTCACCTCATAACCACTCGGCCGCCCCATGCGTCGCCACCAGGTTGGTCACCTCATAACCACTCGGCCGCCCCGCGCGTCGCCATCAGTTGGTCACCTCATAACCACTCGGCCGCCCCACGTGTCGCCACCAGGTTGGTCACCTCATCAGCACTCGGCTGCCCCGTGCGTCGCCAATCGGTTGGTCACCTCATCACCACTCGGCCGCCCCGCGCGTCGCCACTCGGTTGGTCACCTCATCATCACTCGACCGCCCCGCACGCCTTCAGACAGCTAAGTCATTTTACATTCTGTTATTTTCGTCTTCCCGGGTATTCCATAATTCACACATCACGTTCACTCGGACGCCACACCACCGAGTGTACCCCTATGCTCGATTGCTTATTTTCACATACTTGCTTAGTACTGGTTATGTGACTCCCAAGTCCAACTTCCATTTTTTCGCATATATCATTTACGAACGCCATGTGCCGTTCTTCATTTCGAGTTTGCATCGGTCCTCCGGGGCTGCAACTCAGTCGAAACACTACACTTCCGTTTTATTTTAGCCAGTATTCCAACGAGTTCAGTAGCATCTCTCGCTTCGACAAGTGCGAACGAATCCTTCGCTCTTTTAGACTTTTGCTGGTCAACCAACAAGCCCCTTGCACTCCCAGCGGGTGTCTATGGGTGTTATTCACACAAATCATTTCAGCACACATCAAATTTCCTCAAGAAATTATTGTGTTGACTTGTGCCATTTTTTACACAAGTTACGCGATCACTCGACAGCCTTACGCGCCAACTTCATCGCTGCTCGGACTCGGTCACCATACTGATCCTAGCGCACCACAACACTGACCTTGTCCCTCTGTTGACTTCAAACACGTCCGACCAACCCCTCTATGAAATTCTCTTCATTGTATCAATGATATAGACCTCGTCGGACATGAGACAGATAAGTCCCTTTCATAATTAAACTTCACACTTCACTCTTTTGCGAGTTTGCCTCTTTCGAGCATCACTCGGAAGCTTCTCCTTATCTTTACCCAAATCTGACTCGATGAATTGCAAATCATCCATTCAAGACTATATTTCTCATATTTCGGCATGTCCGTTGTCGAAGCCTGTAGTATGCTCGGGGGCTACGCCGCACTCGGGGGCTGCACCTCATTTGAAATGACACTCGCCTGAGTGGTCGAGTACTTCATCACCAGTCAGATCCTTCACTTCAACAAGTGCATTCGATCCGCCACTTGGACAAGTTTTATAATCACCCAGATGCTCTGCACACCATCTTCTTTCCTACTCAGACTCAGTTGTCACGCCGGTCTTGTTGCGTCGCAACCACACCAAACTCGTCACTACATAAGCTTCGAAAGCATTCGACTAAGTCCTCCGAGGACCATTTTCACCGTCCGGTGACACACGACTTTGCCTTAGCCGCTTCGCGCGCCGCCACTCGGTTGTGCACGTCTTCACCACTCGGCTGCCCCGTGCATCTTCACTTGGCTAGATATGTAGTCCTACATTCGACCACTTCACACGTCATCACCATTCGGCCGCCCCACGCGTCGCCACTCGGTTGCGCGCGTCTTCACCACTCGACCGCTCCGTGCATCGTCACTCGGTCGTACACACCATCGCACCTCTGCTGCCTCGCGCGTCACCATCAGTTGGACATGCCTTTACCTCTACACCCCCAACACGGGAACGACTAAGTTACTCATATGGTCAAACCTCATATCACACTCTGTAGCAAGTTTACCTCCTTCGAGCATCACTCGGGGGCTACGCACGGCAGTTGGCCATGTCACCCTCAGAGGTTACGCCCATTTGGTCAACCTGTTGATCACATCAGGAATATTCTTCTGACCATACATGCTCGGTTCACCGAAGATCTATAAGTGAAGCACGTCCACTTGGATAAATACCCCTTTCATGCAAAAGGGTAAAAATGAAGCACCATCACTGAATCGTACAGGCTACCTTACTCGTCGAACATCGTTCGTACAACCACCTCGTTACGCATCCATCTGATTGCTTCAATTCCAGACAAAGATATTTGCTGTGCCAACTGCCTGGAGGTTTACCGAGAGACTTAAACCCTCTGCCAGACTCATCTAGTCCGACAGAGGCTCGGGGACTACACCCAGTGGGTGCACTCAGCGTGCCCCCACTGGAAGAGAACTCAGAAAGAAACATTTTGCTCGATGCAAACCCATCTCCAGTATTACTCGACCTCCGAGTCAGAGAAGAACAAGTTCGATCAGTACCAGCTAAGAAGAGTTTTAGTTCTCTCATACCCCCTCCGACTGCCCGCAGTCGACGGCGGTCTCGGGAACTACACCCAGTGGGTGCACTCAGCGTGCCCCCACTGGAGTAATCTCCACTCGGTACGGCCTGACCAGTCCGAGTGATGAACAACAACAAAAAGACAGGCTCTAAGACTCCCGCCGACTGCCCGCAGTCGAAGGCAGTCTCGGGGACTACACCCAGTGGGTGCACTCAGCGTGCCCCCACTGGAATGGTATCCACTCGGAACGGTCCGCCCAACCCGAGTGACGGCCAAACAACAAAAAAGACACGTTCCAGGCGTGAAGAAATTCCGAGTAATCAGTTACTCGATGTAGGCCCAGCTCCAAATCACTCCAAAAAAATATTCTATAAGGCGAGTTTAACGCTCCTCCATGGACCTGTTTTGAGCCTTCTTCTAGGACTCAAAGTGTGGAACTCACAAGTGTGGATCTGAAACCGACTCGTATTGATGTTCCTCCGGGATAAGAATGGCATCTCTCTAAAAGAGCAGTCCATGTGTCAATCTGGTTGCACGGATTTAATGACACGCCCATACTCATATCACGAGTTAAACCTCTCCCGAGAGATGAACACCAAGTTGCTCCTCACAGACACTTACCTCGATTAGTCGGGAAGCATGGTGCCGGAATCCATTGAGATTTTGTTCAAACCTTGGTTGTCTGAAAGCGCGGCGACATGTACCGAGTATTTCTGTAATCACTCGGACCAAACTGTGTCTTACACCAACTCGTTCTGCAAAATCGCAATCGATTCGGGGGCTAATGTTGGGGATATACATAACAGGTAGGCCCACGAAGGGTCGAAATATCATGAAGCATGGGGTCCACACAACATGTGGGTCCAGGTCAATTTCATACAGACATACCATCCACTCGGATGACGGTTCACCACTCGACCGTACGACTTACTCGGATATACGAAGACCAGCAGGCAGCAAGGCAGTCGGCATCTTTCTAATAGTGAGGGCTTAATAGCGGGCTGGCATTATGGCATTCATACCCCACTTTGTAACATAGGAGGTGAGGGGGTGGCGCACTCTATATAAGCCACCCCCCACCACTAGACTTGGGGGGGTCTTTTTCTTCCACCTCTCTCTCTTTTCACCATTAGTCTCAGGACTTAGCTCAGGCATGGGAATCCGTTCCTCTCTCTCACACACATATTGTAATCTCCGGATATATACTCAGATAAAACAAAGCCTCTCCGGAGCACGAGACGTAGGGTTGTTATCTCCACCGTGAGAGGCCCGAACTCGCTAAAACCACCGTGTCACCCATATGCATCTCGATAGATCATGCTCCGTTCTCCTACCCCTCTCTTACTGTCAGACTTAGAACCACGACAAATGGTCAAATATTAGACACCTCCATATCTCGCTGCAAATTTTTCGCTCAATGGCTCAACTGGTGAAAGAGTTTTTTTGCAAGCTATCAAGTGAAGATGCATACCTTTGGGAGGATAGGGCACCCCCATATCGCTATCTAGATGACACGCTGACCAACTGGTGCCCTACTCCTAGCCCATGATCGCTCTACAAGCAAAGCATGTACGCATGGCTAACCGTGGAATTTAAGCCATTAATGGGTTTGTTACTGCCACATGCTGAATTATTATTTTTCTGCATATTAGACGGATAATTCATTTGGTAGTTAATATATTAGAATGTAACAATATATGGTGTAAAATAGGATATCATTACATGCTTTCTTAATGACGCTTTACGTGCATCTTTTTTTTTATTGAGAGCAGCAGGTGTACTGCCGATGCATTATAGAAGAGGGGAATACCTCAAGTTACAGAGCTTGTAACAAGGTGGAAAAATAGATAAAAAATAATTCAAACAGACAAATCCATCTGGATCTTGGTCTGTGGTTCATTCTCCCCGAGCTTTTCAATTGTGCAGGCTTAGAGCTAGGTCCTACCTTGGAGCTGAGGAACGCCCTGAAAAATGGGACGGTTCCATTCTTTCCAACTATTCCTGCAAGCATAGATTGCTCTAGGTGTGCTTCTCTTGTCTAGAGCCATGGAGATGTCATTCCACCATTGATCTAGCAGTCCAGCAAGAGCCAAGAGTTTAGGGTGCATGCATTCCTCTGCTAGGGGACGCGTCATAGTTGTAGCGTGTCAAAACATAAATTGCATATTTTCGAGGGAGTGATCAGAACTTAGTCTATTTTTTCAGAAAGGAGGCTGAAATTACGCTAGCATCTGTTTCATTGAGGAGCACACAACCAGTCTTCTTATAATTATTAAGTAGAGTAGAGAACAAAGGCAACCACTGTTAAATCATTATTACAAGATATGAAATTAACACCTACAATCAACGAGAGCAACTAGTTGAGGAGCACTCTTGCAGGAGTCTCTCCAACGATCACATGGAGTGGGCTAGCGCGCTCTCAGCCGCCGCCGCGTGTCGCACTCTGGGCGCTCCCTCCGGATTTTTTTTCCGCACATGTTTTCTCCTTTTTTGATAGTTTTTTTAGGGGGGTTTCAACTTTTTGGTTTTCCTTAACTTTTTGACATTTAAAAAACATTTTTGGCCAAAAAAACGTGTCTTTTTTCCGTGAGAGGCATGGTTTTTCTTTCGTGAGAGGCACAATTTTGCTTCCGTGAGAGGCACGGTCGTGCCTCTCGGAAACGAAAAAAAAATCTTTTCTCTTTTTTTCACGAGAGGCACGATTTTACTTCCGCGAGAGGAACGGTTTTGCTTCCGCGAGGCCGTGGCTCTTGGAAACGGAAAAAAAATGTGTTTTTCTTTTTTTTTTCTTCCGTGAGAGGCACGGTTTTGCTTCCGCGGGAGGCACGCTCAAAAACTAAAAAAAAGCATATTTTTTCTTTTTTTTCTTTCCTGAGAGACACGGTTTTGCTTCCACGAGACGTGCGATTTGCCTTCGTGATAGGCATAGCCGTGCCTCACGGAAACGGTTCCGAAAAGGGAAAAACATGCTCCCGGTTCAATTTTTTCATCTGTCTTTTTTCGTGAAAAAGAAATTCATCGAAACCTATCAACATGGGATCTAGTTTTGAAGATCTCGACGCAATGAATCCAGCAATGAAAACGGGTCGAGACTTGCACGCACGGTTGAAGAAATAAAACGTTTTGCATAAATGGATCTACGGAAAAAAAGAAATTTTTTAGATTGCAACAAATGGCACACATGCAGCGTGCTGTTTGTCACAACCTGAGAATGGGGGGTGATCTTTGGAAGGAGTACTCCTCAATTAGTGATTTCAAGAATCGCCTCGATTGTTGCGGCAGCAAGGCCCTTTGGTGCTCGCGCCATGTCTGGCCAGAGACGGACTGGCAGGCCCGTCGACAAGGCAGGCAAAAGTGGCCGACCGCACGGGGCACCAAAGTTTTGGGGCCCCCAAATCACTGGATATGTGTAGGCTTGATGAGAGAAGGAAAAACCAGGAGCGAAACTGCGAGTGCCCAGCAGTCCACGTATCGATCGCGTGCTTCGCCCGTTCACGATTTGCCTATTCCCTCGATCGCGTGATGCCTTTGCCCTAGAGCGCCAATGCCGACGAGCGATTGATCATAGCCGGTCGCTGCCGCCTCCGCTGCAGGAGAGCAGGTTGCGCGCCTCTGGTGGGAGCAGTAGGAGATCATAGATGGGTGCTCATACATCAACTTGTTTTTACACGTGAGGCCAGTTTATTATTTTAGTGCTACCTTTCCTCTTTCAGCACTCATGTTTGATCTATTTCCAGATATTGCATGAAGTAACCCATATTTGTATGAAATAACACATATTTGTATTAAATAATACATATTAGAATTTAGTCAATAAAATAAAATTCAGAAAACTTATACAACCTCATTGTCTAATTTTGTGATCAGTAGTCCCTAGAACTTAAAGTATTAGTCAATAGGCCATTCAAAAATACATGAGAAAAATGAAGGAAATAAAACTGACTCAAAGTAGTACAACATGGATTCTTTGACGACATTTAATCTCTTCAAACAAAGATATTGCAGAAAGAAGGAACATTTTTAGCTCACAGAAACTAGAGCAAGCAACCAACAAACTAGGTCGAAACTGCATCCTCGTACTGGTCAACATATTGTGGCCATCAGCAGGTCCATAATTGTATCCAAAAATGATATTGAGAGGACTCGTGATATAATTACTAGCTTCATCAAGTGTTAGCAGTTAGCGACGACCAAACCAGCATGCCACAGATACACTATACCAGACAACAAACATCTTGTTAGGCAAGAAAAAGCCCGGGCTGAAACCCCTAAAAGCTTGCCAGCTTATGGTGCCAAGCAAAACCATACTGGTCAGACGTGCAGTAAGCAGTTAAATTTGTTAATTTTCTTAAGATAAGTCATGTCAGAACCAGGGATTTCAGTTTGCCCTGCATGCTATAATAGGGTTGAAGCCCGTAAAAGCTTGGCAACTTATGGTGCCAACTCACATCCAAAGATTTACTTTCTACTCTGTCCCGTAATGTAAGATGTTTTTGCAAACTAATGTTACTTGCAAAAACGTATTACATTATGGGACGGGGGGAGTATCTCACAACATTTACATTTGCATTCGGTCTCTTAATAATCTCCAACCAAACTACAAAGGAAAGTACCAAATATTTGTAAGTTCTTTAAGAAATTATTGGTATGCACGCATTGATGAAAAACAGGCGATAGTGCAGCTCTATAAATTAAAACGATGGAGAACCTAGCCGAGAGGAAATATATGAGTTTCTTTTTGGGTGATGCATCATGCATGGCAACCATGGACTGAATTGAGTCTGATCATATCTAGCACAATGCCCATGCTCTAGCATGGCCTTTGATCTCTCCATGCATGCTGAAGCCTTGTGCCGTGTACTTCTCAGACAACGGGTACATTCATCACATGGGAAGGATTCACTGGTAGAAAAAGAGGCTTCCGTCCAGCCCCATTAGTCGCGAAACTGTAGGAACCGCGACTAATGAAGTCTTTAGTCGCGGTTCGGCAGACGAACCGCGACCAAAGGCTTGGGCCAGGGCGCTCGGTGGCCAGCTGGTGCACGTGAGGGGCTTTAGTCGCGGTTGGCCAGGCCAACCGCGACTAAAGGTGCCCAAAGGCCTTTAGTCGCGGTTGGCCTGGCCAACCGCGACTAAAGCTCCTCCCCTATATATACCAGTTCAGCGCACTCACTTAGCCATTTGGTGCCACTTCTCTTCACAAGGGGGGTGTAGCTAGGTTTGCTTTTGGTTCCTCTTATGCACACAAGGTGTTTGATGAAATGCCCAACAGCGTGAAACAAACAAGATATGAAGTGTTGGAGCCACACTTGAGGTTCCTCCTCGATCGCGGTTAGCAACTTGAACCTTTCATGCATGTGTGTCATTGATAAAATATGCATGTGTGTTGTTCATTGTTTAATTTCTATTGTTTATAGCTAGTTACTTTAACAAATGCATGATGGTTAATTATATATTTTATATTATAATAATGCAGATGAATCGGCAATGGATGTACGGTAACCGACTCTCCCGCGAGTTCACTACGGGTTTGAAAGATTTCCTCGTAGTGGCTAATGCGAACAAGCAGAAGGGTTTTGTTATCTGTCCATGTGTTGACTGTAAGAATCAGAAGGGTTACTCTTCCTCAAGAGAAGTTCACCTGCACCTGCTTCGGCACGGTTTCATGCCAAGCTATAATTGTTGGACCAAGCATGGAGAAAGAGGGGTTATAATGGAAGAAGATGAAGAAGGGGATGATTTCATCGATGAAAGCTATCTTGCTCATTTCGGTGATACTTTCATGGAGGATGCTGAAGGTGAAGGGGAAGGTGAAGGGGAAGGTGAAGGGGAAGGTGAAGGGAAGGTGAAGGTGAAGGTGAAGTGAAGAAGAGGCACGTGATGAGACCGTTGATGATCTTGGTCGGACCATTGCTGATGCACGGAGACGCTGCGAAACTGAAAAGGAGAGGGAGAATTTGGATCGCATGTTAGAGGATCACAGAAAGTCGTTGTACCCCGGATGCGATGATGGTCTGAAAAAGCTGGGCTGCACACTGGATTTGCTGAAATGGAAGGCACAGGCAGGTGTAGCTGACTCGGCATTTGAAAACTTGCTGAAAATGTTGAAGAATATGTTTCCAAAGAATAACGAGTTGCCCGCCAGTACGTACGAAGCAAAGAAGGTTGTCTGCCCTCTAGGTTTAGAGGTTCTGAAGATACATGCATGCATCAACGACTGCATCCTCTACCGCGGTGAATACGAGAATTTGAATGAATGCCCGGTATGCACTGCATTGCGTTATAAGATCAGAGGCGATGACCCTGGTGACGATGTTGAGGGCGAGAAACCCAGGAAGAGGGTTCCCGCCAAGGTGATGTGGTATGCTCCTATAATACCACGGTTGAAACGTCTGTTCAGGAACAAAGAGCATGCCAAGTTGTTGCGATGGCACAAAGAGGACCGTAAGTCGGACGGGGAGTTGAGACACACCGCAGATGGAACGCAATGGAGAAAGATCGACAGAGAGTTCAAAGATTTTGCAGCTGACGCAAGGAACATAAGATTTGGTCTAAGTACAGATGGCATGAATCCTTTTGGCGAGCAGAGCTCCAGCCATAGCACCTGGCCCGTGACTCTATGCATCTACAACCTTCCTCCTTGGTTGTGCATGAAGCGGAAGTTCATTATGATGCCAGTGCTCATCCAAGGTCCGAAGCAACCCGGCAACGACATCGATGTGTACCTAAGGCCATTAGTTGATGAACTTTTACAGCTGTGGGGCAGACCTGGTGTCCGTGTGTGGGATGAGCACAAAAAAGAGGAATTTAACCTACGAGCGTTGCTTTTCGTAACCATCAACGATTGGCCTGCTCTTAGTAACCTTTCGGGACTGTCAAATAAGGGATACAATGCATGCACGCACTGCTTACATGAGACTGAAAGTGTACATTTGCCAAATTGTAAGAAGAACGTGTACCTTGGGCATCGTCGATTTCTTCCGAAAATTCATCCAGTAAGAAAGAAAGGCAAGCATTACAACGGCAAGGCAGATCACCGGCCGAAGCCTGCGGAACGCACTGGTGCTGAGGTATTTGATATGGTCAAGGATTTGAAAGTCATCTTTGGAAAGGGTCCTGGCGGACAATCAGTTCCGAAGGGAGCTGACGGGCACGCAGCCATGTGGAAGAAGAAATCTATATTCTGGGAGCTAGAATATTGGAAAGTCCTAGAAGTCCGCTCTGCAATCGACGTGATGCACGTTACGAAGAATATTTGCGTGAACCTCCTAAGCTTCTTGGGCGTGTATGGGAAGACAAATGATACAAAGGAAGCACGGCAGGACCAGCAACGTTTGAAAGACCCTGATGACCGGCATCCGGAATGGTTTCAAGGTCGTGCCAGCTACGCTCTGACCAAAGAAGAGAAGGTCATCTTTTTTGAATGCCTGAGCAGTATGAAGGTCCCGTCTGGATTCTCGTCCAATATAAAGGGAATAATAAACATGGCGGAGAAAAAGTTCCAAAACCTGAAGTCTCACGACTGCCACGTGATTATGACGCAATTGCTTCCGATTGCTTTGAGGGGGCTCCTGCCGGAAAATGTTCGAGTAGCCATTGTGAAGCTATGTGCATTCCTCAATGCAATCTCTCAGAAGGTAATCAATCCAGAAGATCTACCACGGTTACAGAACGATGTGATCCAATGTCTTGTCAGTTTCGAGTTGGTGTTCCCGCCATCCTTCTTCAATATTATGACGCACCTCTTGGTTCACCTAGTCGAAGAGATTTTCATTCTCGGTCCTGTATTTCTACACAATATGTTCCCCTTCGAGAGGTTCATGGGAGTATTAAAGAAATATGTTCGTAACCGTGCTAGGCCAGAAGGAAGCATCGCCAAGGGCTATGGAAATGAGGAGGTAATTGAGTTTTGTGTTGACTTTGTTCCTGACCTTAAGCCGATTGGTCTTCCTCGATCGCGGCACGAGGGGAGACTAAGTGGAAAAGGCACGATCGGAAGGAAATCAACGACATGTATGGACGGCCATTCTCTGACTGAAGCACACCACACTGTACTGACCAATTCCAGCTTGGTGGCTCCGTACTTTGAGAAACACAAGAATATTTTACGCTCGGACAACCCGGGGAAGCCTGAATCCTGGATTAGGAAGGCCCACATGGAGACTTTCGGCAGTTGGTTGAGAAAACATTTAATGAATGACAATGATGTTGTAGATCAGCTGTACATGTTGGCCAAGACACCATCTTCGACTATAACGACTTTCCAAGGGTACGAGATAAATGGGAATACATTTTACACGATCGCCCAAGATAAAAAGAGCACCAACCAAAACAGTGGTGTCCGCTTTGATGCAGCAACCGAGAATGGGCAAAAGGTCACATATTATGGTTACATAGAGGAGATATGGGAACTTGACTATGGACCCTCCTTTAAGGTCCCTTTGTTCCGGTGCAAATGGTTCAAGCTAACAGGAGGTGGGGTAAAGGTGGACCAGCAATACGGAATGACAATGGTGGATTTCAACAATCTTGGTTACCTTGACGAACCATTCGTCCTAGCGAAAGATGTCGCTCAGGTTTTCTATGTGAAGGACATGAGTAGCAAACCGAGGAAACGGAAAGATAAGAAAACGATCAGTACATCATGCGATGATCCAAAGCGCCACATTGTTCTTTCAGGGAAAAGAAACATCGTGGGAGTGGAGGACAAGACAGACATGTCAGAAGATTATAATATGTTTGCTGAAATTCCGCCCTTCAAAGTGAACACCGACGCAAGCATTAAGTTAAATAATGAGGATGCTCCATGGATACGGCACAATCGTAAGCAAGCAGGGACACAAGGGAAGAAATGATGTGTAATAATTTATTGTACCAAACTTTGTTGAATGGATCATGTGAATTATATTACCCGTGATGTGTTTGGTGTCCATTTTCGAATGATTCGAGATACCACTGATGATACATGAAATTTGGAGTGATTTAGTCATACTCCTGCCTAGGCGTATAATATGCATACTCGTAGTCTTCATAGCCGCCGCCGTTGTACTGGTAGTATTATTTGTATTTTTAGAATTTTGAATTGAATTAGTTTTATTTTTCTGAATTTTTTGATATAATATTTGTGTTTTTAACATATTGAATTGAATTAGTTTTATTTTTCTGAATTTTTTGATATATTATTTGTATTTTTAACATTTTGAATTGAATTAGTTTTATTTTTCTTAATTTTTTGATATATTATTTGTATTTTTAGAATTTTGAATTGAATTAGTTTTATTTTTCTGAATTTTTTGATATAATATTTGTGTTTTTAACATATTGAATTGAATTAGTTTTATTTTTCTGAATTTTTTGATATATTATTTGTATTTTTAAGATTTTGAAAAAGAAAAAGTATTTTAAAAATACCTTTAGTCGCGGTTGGCCTGCCCAACCGCGACTAAAGGTCGTTGCGCGCGGGAACGAAAAACCCGCCAAAAAAGCCCTTTAGTCGCGGGTCGCCTCCCCAACCGCGACTAAAGGTTGCCCTTTAGTCGCGGATCGCCTCCCCAACCGCGACTAAAGGGGGGGGGGGCTATAAATACAAGGGCCCGACCCGTCGCGGGCATTTCTCGTCTTCTCTGCCGCGCCGAAGGCCTGCCGCCGTCGCCCTCGCCCTCGACACCGCCCGCCGTCGCCCTCGCCCTCGACGCCGCCCGCCGTCGCCCGCCGCCCCCTCTCGCCCACGTACGGCGCCCGCCGCCCCCTCTCGCCCTCGTACGCCGCCCGCCGTCGCCTGCCGCCCCCTCTCGCCCACGTCCGTCGCCCGCCGCCCCCTCTCGCCCACGCCGGCCGGCCTCCCTCGCCCACCGCGCCGCCTCTCGCCCGCCCTCAACGCCGCCGCCCGCCGTCGCCCGCCGCCCCCTCTCGCCCACGTACAGAGAGCTAGCGAGATCGTGGAGAGAGAGAGAGAATTTTTTTTGTTCTTTTTAATTTTAACTAGTTAATTAGTTTAACAAAAACGGTAAAATAACTTAACAAAAAACGTATAACCGTAAAATTTGATAACCGTATAACCGTAAAATAACTTAACAAAAACGGTAAAATAACTTAACAAAAAACGTATAACCGTAAAATAACTTAATTAACAAAAAACGTATAACTTAACAAATAACCGTAAAATTTGATAATTAACAAAAAAAACGTATATACGGAGAGGGGGCGGCGAGGGGGGCGGCGATGCGCGCGGTGTTTTTTTTAGGGATCGAGAGGGGGCGGCGAGGGTTATACATGTGTGTTGTCCTCGCCTCCCTCTCCGTGACGCCGTCGTCTGCCGCCCCGTCTCGCGCTCTACCGCGACACCCTCTCCCACCCCTTCCTCGCCCCCTCCTTTTGCCACCGCCCTTTCGCCACCGCCACCGCCACCGCCCCCCTTCTTCACTTAATTAATTTGTTTTTACTACATGTTTTCAGGACTGACATAATGGCGGACGATAGAGCTGACCCGATTATGGACAACTATGATCCGGACGGTGAAGCACATATGTTCGGCATCATAAACGGCGATATTCTATATGTGCCGACCGGACAAGAAGAAGATGATATCTCTTCTTATCTGAACCTTGACGGTGAAGATGAAGGGCGCCGTCAGCAAGATGATGCCGAACAAACGTCGATAAACGACGATCTTCAAATGGAAGTAGCAACCACCTCCGGCGCCGAGGTATATATATACATTGAGCCTCTGGTGATACAAACTAACTGATTTGAATAAATATGTGTGGACTAACGCGCGCGACTCTCTTTCTTATTTTAGCCCTCGGCCGGATCGTCGAAACAATCGAGTACGTCGTCAAAGCGTGGCGCAACCAAGACGATGAAACAAGGAGAAACATGCACCATCGAGGTTGTCGACAGTGCAACCGGCAGGCCGCTGGAGCCCCGCAAGAACGCCACCAAGTTTGTCAACCAATGCGGAGCCATTGTTAGAGACAACGTCTCGATCACCGTCCAGGAGTGGAATAAGCCAAAGAAGGCACGAATTGCTGGTTTCACTTTTGTCGATAAGAGAACAAAAAAAGATTGCTTCAAGAAGCTTATGGAACATTTCGTTCTACCTCCGGAATACAACAAATTCGATGAGGAGGGTAACAAGATTGAGGAAAACAAGGAGAGGAGGAGGCTAGTCAAACAGTTCGCTCTTCATAAGATGGCCGACGCATTCCGGAAATTCAAGCAAAATCTAGCCCATGACTTTGTCAAGCAGAACAAGACTCCGGATTTCAAAGGACAATATGAGAAACTGAAACATGATTGGCCAGAATTTGTGAAGCAAAAGAAATCGGAGCAGTTCATTCAAATATCGAAAAAAAATAAGGAAAATGCGGCTAAGAAGGAGTACAATCATATTATGGGGCCAGGAGGGTATCGCCTTTGGGAGCCTAGGTGGGAGAAGATGGAGAACGAGCTGAGGGCGCGAGGAATCCGTCCAGGTACGGAGGGATGGGACCCAAGGGCCAAAAGCTGGTGGTACGGGCATGGGGGAACGCTGAACCCGGAGACAGGGGAGTGTGTTTACCGGGGCAAAATAATTAAACCCACCCAAGCCCTTATTGACGCAATGAGGGATGCTCAAGAGGGGAAGATCAAGTTCAACAGAGAGAACGACGCGCTGACAAAAGCCCTCGGGAATCCTGAACACGGAGGACGTGTACGAGGCATGGGGCACATTCCGTGGAAAATAGGGTTCCCCCAGAACGATGACCCGTACGGTTACAGAAGCCGGAAGAGAAAGATGGATCGGGAAGCAGATGTTGTGGCGCGGTTGGCATCGGAAATGGATGTGATGAAGAAAACCGTGAGTGTACTAGTAGCCGAAAGAGATGCAGCTCGGGCGCAGCATGAAGATCATCCAGCGGATCTCAGAAGCCAGCAGCGGAGAAGCAGTGTGGCTTCCACGGAGGCCCCACCGGCTGGTGCAGATGCACCGACGATCGAAATTACTGCACCGGAGCCTCTGGTGGTCGAAATTACTGCACCGGAGCCTCTGGTGGTCGAAATTACTGCACCGGAGCCTCCTCGCTACCCCGTGGACGATATAAAGGAGATGAAAGAATGTCATCTGTATTATCCTATCGGGAACATGTCCATGAAGGTAGCCATCGGCAGTGCTTTACCATGTTTACCTGGAGCACTCCACCACAACAACCCCATTCAAGATGGCTATGCTCGTGTCACGGTGGAGGACATAGTCCAAGGGTTTGAGGACCTGGAGATTGACATTGCTACACCTGAAGGGGAGAAAAGACTTGGAGATGTCAAGCGCCATTTCATTCTATGGCAAAAGAAGTTTATCAAGTTTCCAGGCGAGGCGCCAAGGACAACAAGTCCACCCCCCTACGGTGGTGGCGGTTCACCTACACCTCCGTCACGTCAGCCGACGCCCCCCAGTCCACAACGTCCGGCGGGTGATCAGACGCCGCCCCCCAGTCCTCGTCCGGCGGGTGATCAGACGCCGCCCCCCAATCCACCTCCGGCAAAGAAGCAGAAGCAGTCCTGGATTATTAACCCGGACCCTTATGTACCTAAGACCACAAAGGTACCGGAGCCATCACTGAAGCCTCTCCCCACAAGGCCTTGGGAACGTAGTGCCGAGGAAACTGCCGCGGCCGCGGCTGCTGATCATGAGAAATGGAAGGCGGACTGCAAGAAGAAAAGAGAGCCCGAGCCCAAGCCAGTATTTTCTGATGAGCAAAAGAAGTGGGCTAAGTCATTTTTGAGCACACCGTCCCAAGCCGCGAAGAATCTGCCTGACGACTATGCACGTGAACTTCGTAGGCAGGCACTCATGTTGAAGGAGAAGAAAGAGCGGGCGGAGAACCAGGAGAACAAAGCCTTGGAGGAGGCCGAGAAAACGGAATTAGAAAGTAAAAAAAGCGGGAAACGAGTTGCCCAGCTCGGGGAACAAAGTAAACAATCGATTGCCCCGCTTATAGTGAAAGCCGCCGGTCCGGATGACCCCGATATCATAGCAGCTGCGGCAGCACATGGATTGACTGTAACGAGTGCCAGAGAACAAGCGGCCAACTTAGGTATTACTCTTCGTGAACTGTTAGGCCTTGATGAGGCGCCAGTGAAGGAGGTAGTAATTACATATGTGAAGAATGGGCCTCTCGTCGAGCCTGCGCAGGAAGAGGATCTACCTCCACAAATGAAAGGTCTGCTGAAATGGTACAAGGGTTACATAAAAAATAAAAACGCCAAAGAATATATTTATGCGGAAGTTAGATATGAGCATCACTTCAAACATTACTATGTACAAATTCATCTGAGTGAATTGTTCCAGCTTTTCAATCTGCGCGAGCTCGACAAATCTATCATCAGTTGCTACGTTCTGTAAGTGATTTATTTCTACCCCATCTCGTTCATATTGCCTGCACTATATATATGTCCTAACTATATTGTTGTGTCCGCTATTATACATGCAGAATGAAGATTAAGGAATGCAGAGTAAGGAACATCCATGATGTTGGGTTCATTGACCCACACATCGTTAATGGATATGTGTTGGAGCATCACCCCGCCGACATGGAGGCAGACCTGTGGCAGTTTCTTACAAAGCAGGAACTCAAAAGTGATATTCTATTTCCTTACCATTTTGGGTGAGTGTTTCTGTCTTGAGCACATTCTCTTTTATTTACTCCATGCATGGTATGTGGCCGGCTAATCGATGAGTTATGCATGACGTACTGTGCATGTATCGTGTCCGCAGGTTCCACTGGATTCTGCTAGTAATTAAAGTTGACACCTCAGAATGTCTCGTCCACGACTCTCTGAATAAGGATCCAAAGCTTTGGGGCGACATGAGAAGAATGCTGCAGAAGTAATTATTTTCATTCATTTGCGCTCTATATCGATCGGCCTATTTCGTTCATTTCCTAATATCAAGTAACTAATAACTCTCTTGTTCATTTAATTTTCTTTGCCTCTTAGGGTTTGGAGACGGTTCGTAGATACAAAGGTCGGTGAATTCAAAAAAGAGCTAGAATTCAAAAGGTCAAAGGCTAAGAATGGTGAGGATATTCAGCCAGCGGGGACCAATCTATGTGCATACTATGTCTGTGAGATGATCCGGAGATACACCTCTGAGCGGGTTCCGAGTGATACCAATGCTCAGAGGAATAACCTCCGGATGATGCTTAGTCCAGAAGCTCGCTTCCGACCACTTCAAGAGGAACTAGCTGGATGGTTCAGGAGGGAAGTCCTCCATCCTAAAGGAGAACACCATTACGAGGACGTAGAACTTTATATGCATTAAATTATGTATGGAAACTTGTTCAAAATTGTATATGGTCATCCGATGATATTGAATATATATTGTATATTTCTCTTGAATTCTTTTTGGTTCTAATTTCAAATTTGTTTGAAATTGTACATTCATATGCATGTATGTAGTACCGTAGAATATGCGAAACTCCTTCAAAATTAAAATAAAGCACAAAAGAAATAAAATAATACAAATTAAACAGAAAACAGGTTTAGGGGGGGGCTAAAACCCTAAACCTGCGGCGGCCTTTAGTCGCGGTTGGCCAGAAGAACCGCGACTAAAGGTCCTCCGCCCCGACGGACGCCTGGCGCCCACGTGGAAGGGCCTTTAGTCGCGGTTCTTAAGCAACCGCGACTAAAGGGTGGGGCCTTTAGTCGCGCCCGTTCGGTCGCGGTTGCGCAACCGCGACTAATGGCAGTTGCGAACCGCGACCAAAGGCCCTTTTTCCACCAGTGATTATGTCAAGAGTGTACCATTACCGCGATGAGGACAAAAATAAAGGTTGCATGTGGTTTCTGCCTCCAGACTTTTAGTTCCTCATGGCCAATGTACGGGGACAAATTCTCTACACGTTTCCTTAATTTCTGCTAGATGGTTGATGTTTTAATAGTTCCTAGTACCGGCATTGTCTAAGGAAATTAGGAGACATTAAATTTGGCATCGGGACCATATAACGGTGAATTTGTGTGTGTTCACCATCAAACACGATGTAATTAACAAAAACAGATTAATGTTTTAAGCAAGATGACATGATGTAGAGAGATAGATCCAATTCATATGATTAAACCCTTTCTTTTATCCCTAGTTGGCCAAACCAAATAAATAGATCATAGAAGAATACAAATATATAACAATTATGCATAAAAGAGTTCAAAGGACACTCAAATAATATTCATAGATTGTCAGATCATTACACCACAATTCATCGGATGCCAACAAACACACGCAAAAAGGATTATAGCAAATAGATGTCCAAGAACATCGAGGAGAACATTGTATTGAAAATCAAAGAAATTGAAGAAACCATCTAGCTACTAGCTATGGACCCGTAGGTCTATGATATACTACTCACACATCATCGAAAGGGCAGCAATGTTGATGTAGAAGCCCTACGTGATTAAATCCCCCTCTGATAGAGTACCGAAAAAGGCCTCCAGATGGGATCTCTCGAGAACAGAACTTGCAGCGGCAGACAAAGTGTTTCAGGTGGATTTCTGGTATACGGGGATTATTTGAGTATTTGCAGATCTGATATTAGGGTTAGGGATGCCACGAGGGGCCCACAAGCTCAGGGGCGCCCCCCACATAGGGCGCGCCTAGAAAGCTTGCCACCATCGCGTCGCTCCCCTAAACTTCTCCCGAAGCTTCTAGGGTCTTTTTTGGTCCAAAAAAATCATCAAAAACTTTCTTCAAATTTGGACTCCATTTGGTACTGGGCACTAGGTTAATAGGTTAGTCCCAAAAATGACATAAAATAGCATATAAATACATAATAAACATCCAAGATTGATAGTATAATAGCATGAAACAATAAAAAATTATATATACGTTGGAGACGTATCAACCTCCCATCGCAGAATGTTGGCCTCCTTCTCCTGTGCCAATAAACGAGAGGTCGCTCCTCTCCAGAGCGACACACCAGAACATCATCTTCCTCACGCCACTGAGTTCCAATCTCTGAGCTACTGCTACGATCTTCCCCATCATGGCTTGCAGCGTGCACTGTAGGTCGGGACAGTAGGCCTCCGAAACCCCGCTACTTCTAGTCCTGTAAGGGAGAAGGGTGATAAGGTTTCTGGAGAGCGCACTGTGCGACTACTGACTTCGTCATCACAGAAGCCACAGACTCCGACGACCACTTCCCAAACAACGACTTCTTCCCTGACCTCGACAACCTCTTTGATGACATGGCCGGCGAGGACATCAACCCCAATGCCAATGCTTCTGTCGTAGCTCAATACATCTTCGTGTTCTCTACGTTTGAGATCCTTCTACAGTTTCTTGTTCTAACCTCTATTCTAGATATGTTATGTTCATATTCACCACTTCAGATGCCATTTGCATACTCTCTGTCGGATTGCATGACTCGTATTTTCTCTATTATGATAGTCATGTTTTATCTACTATTTCTGTTAGTAAAATCATATGGTAAATTGCTCATATTTACAACAAATTTCAGTGATTTTGCTTTGTATTTCAGCCAATGGACAAAATATTCACTTGAATTCAATTAAATATTTGAAATTCTGTAAATTGGAAAATATTTGAATTCCTATGTAGTACTAAACTTGTTGAATATTTTGGCCGAATAGTAAATATTTTAGTATCGACTGAAATTATTGAAATTCAATGAAATGTTATGATATTGATGTTTTGAGTGTTTGAAATCCAATGCATGGTGGCTCTGGCGGAGGTATCATGTTTAGTCTGCTGCTGTTGGATCGAAGGTAGTGCGACAGTAGCAGGAGGCAGGCGGTACGCGATGTCTTCGTCTTCCGTTGTCTTCTTTAAAGGTATTCGACTATCGGGACATCGGTAGACGGATAAGGGTGGATGGTACGAACGGCTTCAACGACTAGTTTATGCACTCCGTTGGAAACACAATATCTCTGATCGGGCTATGTCGCCTCACGCTTGCATCGTATCCTTGCTGAAGGCGGTGGAATGAACCTTAGCTTTTGGGGGATGAGAATCCGGGGTCCAACCTTGTGGTGGACTCGCCATCATGGGCGCACCTGCAGCAGTTCCTTCTTAAAGGCGTAGCCTAAGAGTTGTGTATTTTTTCTTTCTGTTGTGTCTTGTAACATAGGATTAGTGGCTATCTAGGAAAATTGCTGTCGTGAGCTAAACCGCCTTAGGGTTTGTTTTCCACTTTCTTTTCGAGTCGAGATTGTTTGGCTGCTGGATTTTGCATTGTTAATAATATATGGCTACATGCATCATTCTGATGCAGAGGCCGGGAGACATTCTCCTTTTCTAAAAAAAATGAGCGACATTGCTACCAACTGTCTATCAGTTCTCGTAAAAACAAAGTTACTATAAAAAAACAGCTGAATTTTTCCTTTTCCAAATGGTCCAGAGTAGAAGTTGTTGCTGCAGGAATGCGAAAGAAACAAGGAATTGTCCATCGTGCAGACCTGTCAATCTAGTATAGAAAGGGATGATGGTCTTGCGAGAGAACGACAGTGACCTGACATAGGAAATGTAAATGATTGCATACAACTTCTCCCTTGATTCTTAACAGCTCAGCTGCATAATTACCTATTGAATCAATGGATAACTACCTGAAGCTCTCGAGAATTATAGTGGATCAATCAACAACCATATACGAGGACACTTTATTTTGTAGAGGACAAGCAGCGAAATATAATTTCGTTGGTATTTTATATGCTAAGAAATAATACCATTAGAAGTATGTAGTTAAGAAGCACATTCATTCCTAAATGAGAACAAGAGTTCAGAAGCCTAGAAACCATGGAAGCAAAGCAATGTATCCAAAAAAATTAAAATACGCAGACATATTCAACAATCTGTTCATGGGACAATACAATTCTATATAACTAACAATGTTCTCCCCGAGGACCCCCGATCGCCCCCTCCCTAGCGACTCGGGGTTGAACACTAGCGCCGCCGCTTGGGGCCAGCTCAGCCTTGGCCCGCCTCTTGCTGCCGCCGGAGGCTCGCACCTGGCAAGCCTGCGCCGCAGCCAAGGAAGGTGGCGACGCGGTTCATGCTGATCTGCCCTAGCTTCTCGGCGTGGAGGGCTCTGTACTGAGAGCGGTAGCTCCGCCGGCGAGGCACTACCTACTCTGAAGCGAGCGGAGGTGCAGGCAGGGGGCGGTGTCCTAGCCGAGCAGCCGGCAGGGTGCCTGGGGATCTAGGCCTGGCTTGGCTGCCGTGGCGCCCGGCGGCGCCAGATTAGATCGCTTCCTCCCGTGTCTTAATTCATGGTCTCCCTGTAGGTCTTAGGCCGCGATTACGGATGGAGCTTGTGGTGGGATCCAGATCGGGAGAAATCCCCATCAGGCCCTGGTCGGCCACGACAGTGGCGTCGCTTGAGGGCGCAGTTCTTCTCCTTGAGGACGCTTGAGACCCTGCGGTAGGCAGCGGCGGCGCCCTTGGCGTTGCTCCCTTCTTGAAGGTGTCATCTAGGGTGATCTATGGTTAATGGGCACCATTGGGATGGCGTTGGCAGTGATCTGGATCTGGAGATGGAGCGGTGTGGCATTTATCACGTCGGTGACTGTGGGTCTCGGCGGCGTGGCGCAACTGGATCCCAGAGTTGACATGTGTTGATGCTGGCACGTAGGGTGGTGGGGCTGTCTGGCATCATGGAGTCATCGACAACAATTGGGCCTGGCAAGGCCTATGCATTGATCTCTCTTGAAGATGGGATGTTGGAAGATGGCGGTGGCGGACTCTAGGGCGGATGCATGCTGTGCATGTTGTAGGTCTGCTAGACCGGTTCGTGGTCTCGGGTCGCCGTGGGGCAGCTTGTTTAGGCGACCGGATTGAATTGCATGCGTGGATACGCTAGTGCACGCCACTAGACTTCTAGGTGTAGTGATTGAGGTCACCGGGAAGGTGGCTTTAGGTTTACCCATGTATCTACTTTGTCAGGCTCTGCTGAATAATTTAATAAAGATTATTGTATGCATCATTTTGATGCACAGGCCGGAGGTAATCCTCCTTTTTTTAACTAACAATGTTGTCTAGTATCATATCTGACATTACTAAGTTTGGTACAAAGGTCAACAGTACTAGCTTGCAATGTATTTGTGAACATATATTTTTACACCACTGAGAAATAGGTGCCATCTAGCCAAAAGGCCAGCTTGCAATGTAAGCTGGTTCCATCCCCAACTCGGAGATGAGAAAGTTGACCCTGGACTGAAACGATTCCTTTGACATCCTGAGCAGAATCAGAACCTTACACACAACAACACTCACCATCGGCATTAGTGAGCCTGAATGTCTACTTCTAATATTCTATTTTGACAGCAATATTTTTCTCAACAAGGAATGTGGCAATGTGCAGGGTGTGCCTGAACATTCCAGAATCACGGGGCACACCTATGCCATCGGCGCAAGCCAACATTTCCCAGACTGCACAAAATTTCTATTCAGAAATTTAATGCAATGCGGAATGGCCTATTCTCAATTACTTAGTTCCAAGTGTTAAATAATAAGGCATGAGTATGAATAAGTTCATGACCAATTCATGGTCTCTTCTCTACTAAATGATAACAATAACATATCAGAATTCAGAAATCAAATTCTAAGTTTCACCTAGTGTTTGCAATAACCATACCAGCATTTAAGTGCGCAGACAAACAACATCCAATTAAGCAAAGAACATTGAAATAGTATGAATAGCCATTCAAAGGAAATTTTGTGATGACATGGACATATCAGTGCCCATGAATCAAATTACTACTGTCATCAAGCCTTAGCAATGACCATACCATCATCTAACAGATCGGACAAGAACCATCCTGTTCGGTAAAATACACTGAAATTAGAATTACTAGCTTACTAGAGAATCAATACTTTGTCGTACGTACACAGTCTACCAAGTTTGAAGCCACGCTCTCGGTTCATGTAAATCTGAATAGTTGGCACTTCTCCTCAAGTAGCGGCATACTCTTCAGCGTGCGGTGCAGCTTCCTTGTTAGGACATATGCACTTTTCCACAAAAGACTTCTAAGTGAACTTGGCAATTGTATAATAGTTTATTGGGTCACGCTTAATCACACCTTTTTCTTAAGAAACTTCACAAAAAAGTACAGGGTCCTGAGTCGGGCCTCCAAGCTATAGCTGAGTAGTGTCGGCCGATGAGCAATGTAGGACGGCTCCAACCCCACCTCGGATATGAGGAACGGCGGATCCTTGGCGAGGAGGCTTTGTCTTAACCAGTCATAGTATTTGAAGTAGGTGGTAGGCCATATACGAAAACTATACAACTTCATTGTTTAATTTTGGGGTCAGTAGTCCCTAGAATTTGAAGTATTAGTCAATAGGCCATTAAAAAATACAGGAGAAAAATGTAGGAAATAAAACTGACCCAAAGTAGTACAAAATGAATTCATTCACGACATTTAATCTCTTCAAACAAAGATATTGCAGAAAGAAGGAACATTTTTAGCTCACAGAAACTAGAGCAAGCAACCAACAAACTAGATCGAAACTGCATCCTCGGACTGATCAACATATTGTGGCCATCAGCAAGTCCATAATTGTATCCAAAAATGATATTGAGACGACTCATGATCTAATTACTATCTTCATCAAGTGTTAGCAGTTAGCGATGACCAAACCAGCATGCCACAGACACACTATACCACACAATCAACATCTTGTTAGGCAAGAAAAAGCCCCTAAAAGTTTGCCAGCTTACAATGCCAAGCAAAACAATTCTGGTGCAGACGTGCAATAAGCATTTAAAATATGTTAATTGTCTTAAGAAACGTTACATCAGAACAAGGATTTCATTTGGCATGCTATAATAGGGTTGAAGCCTCTAGATGCTGGCCAACTTATGCCAACTCACATCCAAAGAGTGACTTTGTATCTCACAACATTTACATCTGCTTTCCGTCTCTTTAATAACCTCCAACCAAACAAGCTACAAAGGAAAGTACCAAATATTTGTAAGTTCTTTAAGAAATTATTGGTCTGCACGTACATGCGATAGTGCAGCTCTATAAATTAAAACGACGGAGTTGGTTTGAGAAGCTAGCAGAGAGCAAATAAAAAGTTTCTTTTTGGGCGATGCATCATGCATGGCAACCATGGACTGAATTGAGCCTGATGATCATAGCTAGCACATTGCCCATGCTCTGGCATGGCCATTGATCTGTCCATGGATGCTGAAGGTAGCCATATAGGACTGAGAGGCAACCGGGAGCGGAAGCCCACTCTTCTGGCATGAAAAATCTCATTGGCTGGATAGCTAATTAGCCCTGTAACCTTCATAAGTGATGTCGGCTAGTCCATTCAATCATTTGTGTGTAGAGACTTGCATCCTTTCTTTACAAGTACTGTTGGAGTTAATCCCGACATGAACCAAGTTACATGTGCGTAATTGTTTTGTGCACATGCCTGTATCGTAAAGTTTGTGATTGGTAATTAGATGGAAAAAGACTGTAAAATCAAGTATTTATTTGTACAGCTAGCAATTTTGCTTAGATTGTGTACAACTATTTATATGTACAGGAATGTCTCATCCCACTGAAGATACCACAATCCCTCTAACCATCCAACCACGGGTTGGTTCGCGATATATACGAGGCTTTGCCAATCAGCCATTCTCCCGTTGTGCGTATGTGTGTGTTTTGCGTCCGGCGAGATTAGATCAGGCGATCGATTCAGTCGTTGTGTATACGTGCATGCTCACGTAGGAGTTTGTGTATGCGGGCAACTCGACGGGCCACCTAGCTCGTTGTGCTAGCTTCGATCCGTGAGGAAAGGATCGTGCCAAACACCGTTCTTCAGCCGTCCTCCAAGCGCCACATAATGCGCGAAACACACACTAGCTGCGACAAATTAAGGTGCAAAACTGGCAAACATATGTGCAGGGTGCAAATGTCAATGTAAAACATATGTGCAGCATTTGACTCTTTGACCCCTTCAAAGTGGCGAATCCAGAAACAAGATTCACGGGGGAACCCAGCCCTCTTAGCGATTTGGGCTTTCCGCCCGTTGGATCGCTTTGCTTGATGAGATAGGGCCCGTCGGATCGAATGCAGACCCTGTAGCAATGAATAGTGCAGAGAACGTTCGTGCCACCACGCGTAAACCGGCGCCCACCCGAGGGTATTTTCGTCATTTCACATCACAGGGTATAAAAGGTGCCCCCTCCTGTTCCAAGGACCTCCTCCCGCACTCGCGCGCCCCTCCTCCTCCTCTACGCCGCCTCCACCCAAGCCTAACCCTACACTACTAGGAGAAAACTTGTAGATATGATATTAGCAGTAGCGCGGGGCAGCTACTAGCACTACAGGTTGCCAAGTACTAGTAGCGCGGGCTGTTCAACCAGCGCTCCTCCTAAATGGTCCCATCGCCATCGATCGGGGCTGCCTTTAGTAGTAGCGGGTAGCGAATTCCAGCGCTACAACTAATTCGGGTAACTTACCTTCAACCGCGCTTCTGGTAAGTCTAGCTTACCTTCACCCACGCGCGCGGTCCTCACTCACCCTCCCCACTCTCCATCTCCATCCCGCCTGTCGTTGCCGCTGCCGCCGCATTGCCGCCTGCTATTGCAACCATCGCCACCCGGTATGTCTCCCTCCCTTCCTCCAACCGTCCACCATCCTCTATCACTCCCTCCCTCCCTCCTCTATCCCTCCCTCCCTCCCTCTGACCCTGTCCGTCCTCCCTCTGTCCCTCCCTCCCACCATCTCCCTCGAACCCTCAACCTTCCCTCCCTCCCTCCTGCATTGCATAAACGGGTGGATGAAATTAGGTCTTTTTAATGGTTGGATAGATAGATGGATAGACCGATGGATTAAACTAGGTTTCTTTTAGTAATGCTTTGCATAGATAGATGGATGGATGGATAGCTGTTAAGGTTAGAAGTAGGGTATATTTGGTAATACAATTTTTTAGTAAAAAAACAAGTTTTACAATTTTTTAGTAAATGTAGGTCTTTTGAATCAGCATAATAATGTTTAGTTGATAGCTTATAGGGTTTCACTAAGTCCTAAAATTAGGATAATAATGTTTTTGTTTATATTTTATTTTTGCAGAAATCAAGGAGCACCTGCATCACTCCCACTGTTGTCGCCGTCACCAGCCAAATCCCCATATTTAGTTGATGTCAATGATGATGTAGATGTTTTCATAGATGTAGTAGAGTAGTAGATGAGTAGCTGTGACAATGTGATGAAGCTAGCTAGTTTTTTTGAGAAAGTATCTGTGAGCCTACTCTCTGTTATATGCACTTCTGTTTCATTATTCATTTTGAAAAATGCCGACAAAATGGAGGCATAGATGCATTTTGCAGAGAACACCTCCGAGTGGCCTGTGTTTGGCCAGAGTGTTGATTATTTCCATTTCTGGCAAATTTCAAGCGCTCGATATGTCCTTTTTAGTAAAGGTTATGGCGGATTTTCCCTTGTATTTTAGCATGGCTTGTGCTAGAATGTAGGAAATATCGAGTGTCTTGGATTTGCCGGAGAGAGAACTAAAAGACATTTTGGGTGGACTAGAAGTTTGTCGGGGCTCCATACATGACTGTAAAAAAATAGTGAGGGAGAGTTTCCGCCATATATGAGAAAAGAAGAATGCCGACTATTGTCGTGGGGGTCGCTTCTCCTTCTTCTCTTTGTGCTAGACCTTTGTTACACACTAGGGGAAGGAGGAGTAGCGGCCATCACCGATGGTCGAAAAATCATCGATGGAGAATGTCCACTATATATGAGAGAAGAAGAATATTGGCCGTTTTCATGAAGTGAGCTTCCTTTTCATTTGAAGGCGCTAGATATTTTGGTGTGATGCACTTTCAAATGAAAGTAGGAGCTTCCATCACCAACGGTCGCAAATGTCAGAGAGGAACAATCCCGACAGACCGATAATCAACCCGTGATGAATAATAATTATCTAATTTAGTTTTTTTAGTACATATATTGAATTTTAGAAGTTTAATCTCTGAATTATGAACATAGAAAATGTCTGACGACAACGATAGGATCCCTGAGTGTGACTACCGCGGTGACGTCCGGGATATGTTTGATGTTGAAACGGTACGCAACGACGGCAAGCTCCCTAGACTGCGATCCTGTTATGCAACCGCCATCCGAACCGGTTGAATATAGCCCGCGCTACCATCTCCACTGGTTCCACCCAGTAACCAAAGGCTCCCTAGAATCCGTAGGAGTGAATAAGGACCACATACGGATCCATGCGGACGCTCTGAAGATGACCTGCAAGAAATTTAAATACATTGTCTATTAAAAATCATGTCATTCCTCCAATTTCATATAGCCCACATGAGCGTAGTTATTCCAATCCGAATACGAGCAGCAGTAATCTTATCAATCACAGCTAACCACGTTCCAAACAAAGATTGAATGTCAACTGGAGGAGTAATGTTAAAGGCTATATGGATCATTCTCCAAAGCAGCTTGGCGAGTGGGCACTCTATGAATAAGTGTTGTATTGTTTCATCGTAATCACAAAAACAACAACGCGAACTACCTACCCATCGCCTCTTAAGTAAGTTACCTTTGGTGAGGATCATTTGCTTGTGGACGAACCACATAAAGATCTTAATATGCAAGGGAACCTTAACCTTCCAAATATGTAACGATCTCGAGATTGGGCCAGAACTAATCAAATCCATATAAAAAGATTTCACCGTAAACACATCATTTCTAGCTAACTTTTAGTGTGTCGAATCAGGTTGGTCGGATAATTGAACATCTATCAATCTCCGGACCAAATGCATCCGGGTAGTCCATCGTTCATCAACTAACGCACGTCTAGACTGAATGTCCAAGGGAATCATTTGTAAAGTAACGCGCGTCTAAACGAATGACCTCTAAGTGAACTTGGCAATTGTATAATAGCTTGCTGGTTCACGCTTGATCACACCTTTTTTTACTTAAGAAACATCACAACAAAGTACGGGGTCCTGAGTCCAAGCTATAAGTGAGTACTGCCGGCTGATGAGCAATGTAGGACGGCTCCAACCCCACCTCGGATATGTGGAACGGCGGATCCTTGGCGGTGAGGGACACAATGTCGTAGGTAGTACTTTTTTGAGCGGCCACGGGTGGCAATCGCCCACCTGAACATTGTATTATTAATATGACAGTGTTCGTTCATTACATAAGCTTGCAGAGGGTAGAGAGAGAGAGAGAGAGAGAGAGAGCACATCAGCTACAAATATCCACACACACACCATTGAAGCAACAGTGTACAGTCTACGGAGGAGAAAGCATAGTCAACCAACAATCGAAGACGCTCATGGATCAAATGCCGCAAGTCAAGGTCAGATGTATAGATGTTATCGAACACCATCCAGATCCTAGACTTCCAGACTACCCAGAGCAGATAGCACATCGCCATGCTGAGGAAAGGACGGCTCCAGAATGGTTAATAAACAGAGAAAGCGCACCAAACATTTCCACCCGTGCAATCTACAGGCAAGCGACGACTGCTGAGGACACGCGCCCACATCAGATGCGGACGGGGGCACTCCAACTAGAGGTGTGGGATTGTCTCCAAAAGACCCTGGCAGAAAGGGAAGTCATCATAAACAAGACTCAATTCGATGAAGGAAGGCCCGCGTACGAGTGTTGCCATGTAGCAGAAACCAAGCGAACACCTTGACCTTGAGGGGCATGAAGCCACCCCACCATGACCATGACCCTAGAGACGACGGATTTGTTGCGGAAGTGTGTGGAAATGAGCGGGATGAGTCGCACAATCTCAGAATAAAAGAGACTAAGGCCGGTGAACCTAATAACGATGATTGGGGCCAGGGTTTTTCCATTTTGCCGCAGAGAAAATTGTGGTGCCTCATGACAAAGGAAGGAACATCTGCCGTGGGGAGGCCATGGCTTGCAATGAACGTGAGCATGGTGTCGGGATTGGCGGGGGACTTAAGGTGGGATAGCTTCGTAGAGGCCTTCAGCACATGGGCTCGGGTGAGGCCTTCAGCTAATTACTCATGGTCTGGTCTTTGTCACTCCATGCGCTCCAAGAGGCCCGAACATGTCAATTCGGTCTTATAGTCATCCCCTTTCATCAATTGCCTCCAACCAAATAAAATGTAGGGGAAAGTATCAAACCTTCTTTATTGGTTGGCATGCATTAATGAAACTCAGCTCAGCTCTATAAATTAGAACAACCGATTAAGTTGCTTTGAGAAGCTAGCTCGCAGAAAACTTAGTAATGGATCATGCACGGCAAACAGAAAACTGAACTGGACAAAGCAGCTCTAGCTCATTGATCATGCTCCTGTGTGGCCCTTCGATATCTCCATTCTAGGATTGAGAAGCCACGGGAAGCGAAGGCGCACTTCAGGGATAGTGATGCCTACGTTGGCTGGCTGGTTAATTAGTAGGAGGAGCAAAGCCAGTCTTATCGGCGCTAATTCCATGTTTTTTCTGCCCACTTCTACGCCCTTTCTTTTCTTTGCAAGGACCGCCGCCAGGGGCCGCCCCAGTTCAATTCATGTACATGTGTGAAAAAACAGAAACTGGTATGCAATAACAAACCATCCAAGTATTCCCGCTCAAAAAGAAAAAAACATATCCAAGTATTTCAGCCCAAAACAAGGGCCACCTCCTGTCCTCTACCTAACCACTTCGAGAGCAACTAAGTGTGGGGTGCTACATGTCACGTATTGGGCGCTCCCTCGGGATGGGCGCTCCCTCGGGATTTTATTTGCTTTTGCCTTACGCATTTCCGGGTTTTAGATAGTGTTTTCGGCTTTTTATTTTTTGTCCCTTCTTCCCTAGGTTTCAAAAAAAAAATTGCGCAAAAAACACATTTTATTTCTTCCGCAAGATGCACAGGTTTGCTTCCGTGAGAGACATAGTTGTGCCTCTCGGAAAGGAAAAAAATGGTTTATTCCCCCCATGAGATGCACAGATTTGCTTCTCATGAAGGCATATGTCTACTTCTGCAAGAGCCAGAACTGTACCTCACATGAATGTAAAAAACACGTTTTTTTTTTTCTTCCGCTAGCGGCACAGATTTGCTTCGCATGGAGGCAAAATTTTGCTTCCGTCTGAGGCACAATTGTGTCTCTCGGAAAGGGAAAAAAATGAGGAAAAAATCATGCTACCGGCTCAGCTCTTTTTCTTCCGGTTTAAAAAAACACGTCGAAACCTATTAACAGTTTATCGAGTTTCATAGATCTCAATGCAAAAAATCCAACGGTGAAAACGATTCATGATTTAGACAAATGGTTTAAGAGATAGAATGTTTTCAATAAACGAATCTACGAAAAAAGAGAAAACTCTAGGTTGCGACAAATGGCGTACATGTCATGCGCCACTTGTCACAAGCATGTGCGCAACTATTCGCATCCTGGAAAAGATGATAGTGACCTTTGCAAGGGGTGCGCTTAATTACAGATTTCGCACCACTCAACATGGCCCTTCGTTTCCTTCTTATTTTTTTTCGAGTCTATCGTTTCCTTCTTCTAGATGTCAGGCTTTTGCCACATGGTCAAGTGGGGCTTCAAGCCTTGTCACCCCTTTTTGCTCTCCAAGAAGCTCAACATGTGACTGTAGTGCTTCTGGCGCCAACTCATTCGTTCACAGGGCAAGTGCCTAATTTGAGCCCTTATTTGCTGAGCCACATTTGTCCTCCCCTCCAATGGGGTCTCCCAGTTATCTCCCATTTCTTCCCCACATACGGGTCTGGACAAATGGGGCGGGTTTGGGAAGAGGGTCGTTACACACGCTTTTTTCTCCGAACTATCCGGGCAGACATATTGGGTGAGTTTGGGGATTGCGTGAGATTTTGTAGGTGATGAGAATATAAGTTATGACAAAGTATCAAGATGTTCTATGTAAAACAGTTCTCTCCTAAAAACCATTCTACCTGTTATTAAAAATGTTACGAGCTATACTCCCAGTTGTCACGCATAATCCTTCCTATATTATCAGATTCCGCAAAGGAGTTACTTTGTGTCGCAGAACGTCTAAATTTCCGTTTCTCTCTCTTCAATTATCTCCAACCAAACAAGCTATACAAGAAAGTACCAAATCTTTATAACTTTTGAGAAATTATTGGTCGGCATGCATTAATAAAACACGGGCAATAATGTACCTCTATAAATTACAAACGATGGGGTTGCTTTGGGAAGCTAGCTGAGAGAAAGTGTGCAAGTTCTTTTCATTTGAGTGATGCATCATGTAGAGCAAACACGGAAGTGAATGAACATAGTGAACATGGCTAGCTCATTGATGCTGCTCTGGCATGGCCTTTTGGTCTCTGCATGCTAGGGCAAACACGGAAGTAGCACTTTGGTCATGGAGGCTACTTCATTGGATGGCTGGTTAATTAGTGGGATGATCCCGAGCAGTTATTTCACCTAGTCAATTTCATCTTTTTCTATCCCCTTGTATGTCCTTTCTCCCCTTAATCTCGGTGAGGAACTTGTCTTCCATGGATCTGTGACCTGTTACACAACGCACTGGGTTTGAACGGCGGAGCCGTGGCTGCTCCTCCGAAGAGACCTAACAGATCACATGATTTTGTTATGACCTAACGTCCTAACCTGTGATTGGAACAATAAATCTATAATTTCATGGGTAGGAGAGAAGAACAGGGAGACTTGGGGAAGAAGAAGAAGAACAAAGGGGAGGAGTTCAGAATTTCCTCTCTACATCCATATATAAACCTTCTTTTTTGAGACATACATGCATCCATATATAAACAACATCGATAGTTCATGATGTGCATCACTGCGGCTACCCTCACTGACCGCCTTGATCCCACACTCACTTGTCCCTCGCTGCTACTCCCTCCGTTCGGAATTACTTGTCGCAGAAATGGATGTATTTAGACGTATGTTAAGTTCTAGATACATCCATTTTCGAGACAAGTAACTCCGAATGGAGGGAGTACGATTTGCCAAACCATTTCCCACCTTCTGCTCAGCTGTATCAGCTTCAGTTTCGTCCGTTATAAGCCGTAGCTTCAGATTGCCTGCAGGGTTGGCTACCCGGAGGTCGGCTGGACATCGCCTTCTGCAACAGAGAACTCTATGGCCCCTCTCAGAACAACAAACTGTCCCTATATGGGATCTCACGCACCAAGCTGTTCCCATGAATGAAGACGGCGGCGCTCAACACGACGAGAGGACGCAATATGAATACAAGTTGGCAGAGGCGAGAAGCTTCGGCGACCATGCCCTGTTCCTGAGCCCCACGTGCTCTAAGGAGGTCCGCGTGTCAGCTGCTGGCGGTGGCCAGCGGGTGGGGTGGAGAGGAACTACATCTACCACCGCAAAACAATACTCGCCGCCCTTCGAAGGTGAGCGCTCCTGTTACAGCACCAGCGATATAGGCACTGACTGAACCACTTCCAAAAAAGCTCAGCGATACATTATAGTATAGCAGAAAGAAAGCTAAACACCATTCTTAATGCATTCTCCAAGCGCCACATCATGGCTCGTCAGCCATGCCGTGACATCAGTTACAAGGGGGATCTCCTCGCCGACCCCATCAGCAGTAACCATAATTTTCAGTTTTACTGTTTTATGAGTTAGCTAATCGCGCATGAGTGGTAGTAACTCAAAAGAAAAAGCTATGCTAGCAAGAGGTCAAAACAATGGTTAACTGTAACTCACTATCACAACATACTCCCTCTGGTTTAGTATAACTTGGAGTACATCAGAACATAATTCAAAATGTAACTCCGCCAAGACAAACAAATGCAGCATTGTTATCTTTAGATGCTGAATTTTGACAAGCTGGAACGGCTGGAGCAGGAGGTCTTATTAAACTATAAGGTGCGAATGTAAACTGTAAACATATGCGCAGCAGCAGAAGTGGGGAGTTACTACCGAACAAACTTATATAGCACACGGTTCCAACAAAATTTATGCTGGGCAGAAATACCAACAGATTTATGGACTGAACAACATACCAACAAGCTCACTGATAGATAGCAGACAGATTGCCAAACCACTATTCTTCAGCCATTTTCCAAGCGCAGGACGCCAATGTTCATTCCAGCCTTGAACAACATCCTCACTTGCCACCAGCCACCTATGAAAACAAGTACAATTTCTCATTTTCCAAAAGATCCAGAACAATGAGGCTAACACCTGAGGTCAATCAAGGCAGAAGTAAATATTCCAACCATTTGCTAGCACAGATCATGATATAACAACACAGCTTCAGACACATGTAAGGCTGACTGGTGAAAACAAGAGGAGGCTTGGTTTTAACCAGCCATAGCATTGCAGAAAGAACGGGGATTTTCAGCTCACAAGAATTAGAACAAGCAACCAACAAACTGGATCAAAACTGAATCCTTGGATTGATCAATGTATTGTCGCCATCAATTAGTCCAAAATTGTTCCCAAAAAGAGGGTCCAGAATTGACATTAAGAGACAAATTTATGATGATATGGAGATATGAATACTCATGGATCCAGTTACTAGCTTCATCAAGTCTTAGCAATGACCAACCTAGCATGCGACAGCCATACCAGACCTGACAACCAACTCTTGTCAGGCAAGAACACTGAAACAATTTGTGGTGCAGTAAGCATTTAAATATGTTAAGTGTCTTAAGAAACTTTACAGCAGAACCAGGATTTCAGCGGGCCCTCCAGGCTATAATAGAAAATTGGTGGGCGATAAGAAATGTAAGCCTGTTCCAACCCCAACTCAGAGATGAGGAACTCGAACCTTCGCTGAAGCGATTCCTTGGACATCCTCACAAAATCAGAACCTTAGGCACAGGAATACTCACCCTCGGCATCAGTCAACCTTAACATTTTCTTCAGGTATTTCATTTTGGTGGCGATATTTTTCCTGCCAAGGAATGCGACAATGCACAGGGTGTGCCTGAACATCCCAAAGTCATGGGGCACACTTATGCCATCGGTGCAAGCCAAACATCACCCAGAATGCATTAAAAATATAAAATAGAGATTTTAATACAATGTAGAATGACCTGTTCTCATTTACTTAGTTCCAAGTGTTAGATAGCATGGCACGGCATGATGATGAACAAGTTCACAACAAAGGCATGGTTTCTTCTCTACTACTTCCTCCGTCCCATAATGTAAGATGTTATTACAATCAATATATGAGTACATTGGTTGTAACAACATCTTGTATTATAGGACGGAGGGAGTAAATGATAACTTTAGCATATCAGGATCCAAATTATCAGTTTCATCAAGAGTTAGCAAAGACCATACCAGCATCTAACAGAGCGGATAACCAACATCAACTTAGGCAAAGTACACTGAAACAGGAATTACCAGCTTTCAACAAAATGAAAACTTTGTTGCACCGTACACAGTTTACCAATTCTCATAGCCCATTCTTGGTTCATGTAAATCTGAATCTAGCCGGCACTTCCCCTTTGCAAGCAGCCGCGTAGTCCTCAGCGAGGTGTGGTGCGGCTTCCTTGTGAGGGCATATGAACTTTTCCGTGAAAACCTTCTCAGTCCTAATCAGTGATGTATAGTAGCTCCGCCCGTGCTCTAGCAATCCATTTTCCTTGAGAAATTTCACAACACAGTAGCGGGGCCTGAGCCGGCCCTCCAGGCTGTAAGTGAGCATAACGGGGCGATGAGCAATGTAGGCCGGCTCCAACCCCACCTCAGAGATAAGGAACTCTGACATACGCTGCAGCACATCATGTGACCTTGTCAGCAACACCGGAGCCTTGGACACCGCAATGCCAACCTCGGTATCTGACCACCTAAGTGTCTTCTTCAAGTAGTCCAGTTTGGCAGTGATCTTGTGCTGGCTGAAGTATGAGACGGCGTGCAGCGCTTGCCTGAACATTCCAGAGCCACGAGGCACACCTATATCTTCGGCGCGCGCAATCATCGTCACGACACGCCCTGGTTTGGCACAAAGTATCCTCGGTACACGGATGAAGAGCTTGGCAATATCACAAGCACCTAGCCCGCACTCTGCTAGGAGCTTGACATTGGGCTTGACACCCCTCTCTAGGTCGGAGCAGAGGAAGCCGGAGCCGTGTTTGAGGGGCCGGAGCAAGTTGTCGATGGAGCCGAAGAGCGGCAGGTAGTACTCTAGCTTGGAGACGACGGATCTGCGGCGGAAACTGTCCGGTGCAAGCGAGATGAGGCGCGCAGTCTCAGCATTTGACAGGCCGAGGCCGGTCAGCCCAGCGACGACGGGGTCCAGAGTTCTCTCCACGCCGGCGCAGAGGAAGAGCGGGTCCCTGGCGACGAGGGCGGCCACGTCGGCGCCGGAGAGGCCGAGGCCGGCGAGGAAGGCGAGCACGGCATCGGGCTTGGAGGGGGACCTGAGGTGGGAGAGCTTGGCGGAGGCCTTGAGTGCCTGGGCTCGGGTGAGGCCGCAGGTGCCGACGAGGTAGTCCTCCACGGCGAAGCTAGGGTTCGGGGAAATGGCGGGCGTGGCGGCGGAGAGGAGGCGGTGGAGAGAGAGGAGTGGAGAGGTGGAAGGATCTGGTGCCGCGGAGAGGAGATGGGAGAGGATGCGCTGCCGGAGGAGGAGGAGCATGACGCCGGGACGGCGGACGGCGGCGGCGGCGGCGGCGGCGGCAGCGGTGGGGAATTCCAGTGGCGTTGGGTGCGGCGTGAGTCTCCTCTGATCTGATGGTGTGACTTGGCTGAGCTACTAAAGTAATCATCCAATCTCTGCCATCCAACTAACATCCAACGGCCACCAGAATGTGTGGGGATAATAACTTGGCTGAATAATTATCTCACAACAAAATTCTTCTTCTCTTTTTCTTAAAAAAAAATCTCCAGGTCAGAAAAAGTTATTCTTATCTTTTTGTGAAAACTGATATGCAGAGTGAAAGTCTTTTATTGTATTGTAAAATGTTGAGTGCAACAGTAGCAATTTTCACGCAATGTGTGGGGATTGCTACAACAATAAGGAGGTTCGTATTTGACCATTGTTTTCGTTATTTTTATCAATCCGCACGTGTGCTAGCAAAGTATAGTTATTATTATGAAAATCCAATACGCAACCGCTTCCTCCCTAAAAAAATTAGACTTCCTTTGCCTCCCGTCGGCGTCGGCGCTGGTCCGCCTCGTCTTCGGACTCTGGTGGCCTTAGGGCCATGGAGACATGGTGGATCCCGGCTTTTTGCCAGTGAAAGGGTTTGTTTTTAGATGTTTCTTTGAGTTATGTTAAGATTTGTGTCTTGCTCATGTAGGCGCGATGCGCGGCGGCTCCCTGAAGATGGAATAAGGTTCTCCTTGTCTAGCCCCCGCCCCGGTGATGCCTCTATCATCACCGATGGACATGTGAAGATGTGTCTCCGGCAGCTCTATTTTTGGTGGATGTCGTAGTGGGCGCACGTCAGATGCCAAATGATGGCTAAAGAGAGGGATAGGCTCGAGGGCACCGGTAGGATCCAGAGGCGAGGTCAACATGAGCGAGCGAGGGACGCAAGACATACTCAGGTTCGGGGCTCTCCGAAGAGATAATACCCCTAGTCCTACCGAGTGTGGTTTATGTGTAGAGGGTACAAGCTTGCTCCTAGAGCTGTCTTGAGGAGGGAGGAAGACAGGCCAAAGCATAGGATGCTCCTTCTCCTTGTATGTGTGTGTATTCTACTGATGATTGCCTCGCCCCCGTGCATGGAGGCCTCCTGGGGGGTTTATAAATCAACCCCCCAGGGTTACAATGGTAAAGTTACATGGGCGAGGGGCTGGGATGTCAGCGTCTCGGAAGCCGGTGCTGGGGCCCGCCGGGTGCCAGGATTCGCCGGGTTCTCCGGGCATGGGCCCCGTGCGCCAGGGGGCACTTTTCCCATCTTGCCATGCGTCACCGAGTGGTCGAGCCGGCTTGACTACAGTGGCGCGTCGCCTAGTCATCGTCGGCTTGCGTCAACATGATGGATGATGCACTGTAGCCACGCCGGCTCTGGTCAACGGGGTAGGTGGGCCACTGTTGCCACGCTCCTGCCGGTCAACGCCCCAGGGTGGGTAGGAGCGGGTCGAGTCCGTATCACCGCGGAACAAATGCAGCATCCGGATCTGATCTATCTACTCGGCAATTCATCCGGTGACTTCAGGTCGCCAAAGAAGCCCCAAGAAGCATCAAACATTTCCGATGAGATCCATGGAGCTATTCTGAGAAGCAAGCACTAGCTCCCAGTACGACTTCACAAAAAGCAATCGAAGATAAGATCGAAGAAAATGAAACGCACGTGGTGGTCATTATAGCGGTTTCTTCAGATCCTAGAAAACGTCCGAAAAAACAGGCTATGGAACTACCGATCAAAGGCAAAAAGACAATAAGTAGATACATAAGATTGAGTCTCTTAAAAAAATCAGACAACGGGCCACTGTAGCCACGCTCATCCCTTCATGGGGACTTGTTCCATCGTATGCCTTGGATGGGACAGGAGTTGGCCCGCGGCCGGGCTGAGGGACGCACTGTGGTCACGCTTACTTGTTGAAGAAGTCTTGACTTGCTGGGTCCCACCGGCATGCTCTAGCGAGTCTGGCCGGGTTGCGGGACCCGACCAAGGGCCAGACGGATTGAGGGGCATTGCTAGCCCCGATGTTTTTGAAAAGGATCCGGGTTCAGTTGCCTGCCCGGGGTCCATCCCCACGATAGTGGATTTGCTTGAATCTGGTCGTCGTTCATCTACATTTTTGTGTTTTCAGGTTGGATCATTTCGGTCTACACTACTCTTCATCGGCTGTGGTTGTTGTTCTGGTGCCCTGATCCTATGGGGCTTTAGCACGACAACTTCCCGACTGTCTATTAGCTAGAACAAGTTTTTCCTGGCTCCAGCGAGGGAGTGGCGATGACGATCGCGCGCCCTCGGCTCGCTTCAGTACGTGTAGTCATCGCTAGGTGGTCTATGGATCTGAATGTAATTTTTATCATTTCTAGTGTTCATTGTACTGCTATGATTGAAGATAAATAGATCGGGAGTTTTTTCGCAAAAAGAAACTATAGATATTATAATAAGCTTTTGTTTAGTTGAATGAATGAGCCTATAACTAAGTCAGCAAACTTATGGACAATGTAAGTATTATATGATACAAATAAATCTAGCCATATTTAGCCATGATGGTCTTCCACTAAAAAAGTGAGTTGCCACTTAGCAAGGAAAACCGGCAAAAAAACACGGCCAGTCCACAGTGATAAGAGTAACCCAAAGTCAAACACACACTGCAAGAAGTGACAAACATCAACACCACCACAACATTATAAACATCACCCTCCCCCCCCCCCCCCCCCACCCCCCTCTAGGACACATTAGCCATAGCTAGCCAATAACGAAAATGACACCATAATTGTGGCACTAAATTGCCGTTGGCATGAGACATACAACCAAAAGGAGGCTCCAAATTGGATAGAAGAATACGGTCCACCACTTGGCACCATCATAGTTACAGTATAATCTAGATGAATCCTGGCAACAAAAGGAGGCTCTGTCCTGGCAACAAAACACGACAACTATCGGCGAATCTAGATGAATCCGAGGTTTCTGTCGGAGACTAACGGAGTAGAACAAAGTGTCACAGCTCCAATGAATAATACTTCTACGGAGTTGAGTAGCAACCCCATAGATGTCAAAAATATTAGGGAAATAGCCAAAATGGCCTCCCCTTCTCCAGTCCTGTATAACACTAAGCTCCCTAGTTTTAAAGAGCCCATGCTCAATTGAGGTCTCCAATTATTATTGAGTCACCCGATTTTAACTGGGTCAACAAATTCTCAAAGCGCTCTCATTCAATTCTTTTATACTATAAACTATGTTTTTTGATTTTTAAGGCCTCGCAATTAATTAGGGTATTCAATTTAGAAATGGGACATTCAATTTTGACCGGGTCAACAATTTGTCAAGCTCTCCCATTTAATTCTTTTAATTCACTAGTTCCCTAATTTCGAAGCTCTTTATCCAAATGAGGTATTCTATTTTTGGATCTGGTTTACGATTTTGACCGGCCAATGATTTTCAAATCAATCAGCAGCAACCAGGCTATATATAAAAACATATCAATCTCGCATACCCTCCCAACATCTAGTGTTAATGAATCAGCACCGTCCTAGAACAGAAATGAAGCATACCGCGCACGACAGCAGGGTTTAAACATAGTTTCGAACCCTCTTCGGACAGGGTTCGAAAAAGCCCAGCCATTACACATTCATCTAACCTTCCTCACCTCCCAAACAGCGGCCAACTGCACCAAATAGCGACGCTTGATTGTATAACACTGATCTTCCCCTGCCATCTTCAGAGTGCGTGAGCAGGCTCGCGCCGCCATGGCTGAAACCAGCGACCATGTAACCTTGCGTCTGCAGCCTGACAACAGCGGTGGCTTCGGTCCCTGGCATTTGCATCGCCAGGTCTCGAAGCAGGCTCTTTTTTCTTCAAACCATGCAGATGCAGGAGGATTGCATGTGAGTTTTACATATAGGAGAAAAAGGGGGAACCTAAACAACAAAGAACTAAATGTCTTACAACATGAAAAAAAAACCCAAGGAATAGACAGAAGCCTGAAAACCGAAAAAGGTAAAATTTTACCCAAAAAGGAAGCCTGAAAACCACCCACGAGGAGCAAAACTATCAGAAAGGACTGCTCGGTTGCTCCACCGATAAGCCCACAACCGCAGCTACTGTCTGACGAGTGACGACCCTGGCAAACACTTCAGGCTTCGGAGTTCGGAGCATCACAACAAGAGCTCAAGCTCCATAGCAGGAACAATTAGCAACCTGAAGGTTGGCAAAAGGAAGAGAAAAACGCTCCAGACGATCACACGACCAGCGAATAGGTGGTTGCAATCTACAAGTTCAAAGCTAACTTGCTCCTGTTTGTTGTGCAATCTCTACAACAATCTCCAAAACGAATCAGTTCAGACTTCAGTCGATGTCTTCGGTAATCACCAACCATTGCTGCTGGCAACGCCCCACAACCTGGCATCCTCAGAATCAATCTAAGCAGATTGCATAAAGCATAACCGGCAAACGTAACAATCTAAGCAGATTGCATGCCGTACTAAATGGAGGGTGAATAACACCTGCCCTCTGCCCTCTGCTTTGCTTCCACGCGCCAAATTGCTGATTTTTATTCAATACCAGTTCACTTGCTGAACTTTATTCATTACTGCCCTCTGCCCTCTGCTTGCTTCCATGCACCAAATTGCTGATTTTTATTCAATGCCAGTTCGCTTGCTGAACTTCATTCATTACCGCCCTCTGCTTGCTTCCATGCACCAAATTCCTACACATAAAAAGCTCTATTAAGACCGTTTCCGATAAAGAAAAGCTCTAGTAGGACCAACAGAGAATGACAAACCAAATATTAGTCTTGAGTAAATTACAATCAATTATCTAGCCGCTGCAAATTATGCATCTAATTGCTTCCATGGCATTAGTATGAATGGAAAGCAGATAAATATGTTTTTTACATTCGATTATCAACTCCAGAAAAGAATTGATGGCATGCATGATTGACTCAATAAAATTGTGCAAATGAATATGAAAACGCATAATTCACACGTTACGCATGGCTCCTCGAGCATTTGCGGCTTTTCTATAAAAAATAATAAGAAACTACATGCATTAGCTGCTGCTAAATCCAACTGGCAACTGAAAAGCAGCTTTGTTAGTCAACCGATGATAACTATTACACAACAGTGCTCACAGAGGTAGAGTAAAAACAAAGATTATTTATAACACTAGAAGTCTCTCAGTGTATAAATGAAAAGTACAGAGCATGAGTTTCTATTCCAGAGCCGGGGCAGAGAAAAAACTGTTCTAGTGTGGAAGTAAATAAATTATCATGCAAGTATCAGGTTCGGTATTGATACCTGTAACACAAACTAACACCACTTAGCCTTTTTTTTAAGCAGATCTCCAAATTTTGACTGTATTTGACTCGATCTGGCATGTTAAACGACATTTGTTGATGCCCCTGATTTTGGCTACAACTAAGATAGTTGTGCATGCCCACTCACTGGCCACTGCTTATTTTGGATTTGAAATTCCCAGAACGAACTGGGCATCTTATTCATCTTCTCTAGTATAGTACAATTATAATATATATCAAGTTTAGTCGGAACATTTGCTAATGATGACTCGAAAGGAATAGCAATTACACGAGCACATTGGATTGTTTAATTACCTTTAACCACAGAACAATACATCAACCTAGGGTAGCATATTTAGGAGTTTACATACAATCTCTAGGACCATACAAGAAGGATTGCATAACTTTCAAAATTCAGAAGAAGAAAGGTAGGAGCTTGCCTGAATAAAACCCCAGCAGGCATCAGGTCATAGATACTTGTTACTGAAGGAAGTACAGCAAAGCCACCATACTTGGTCAATCTCCTGGAAAGAGTACCTGCATGCCTAGACTGAGATTTAACTGAAAAGAGTGTACGGAGAGATGACATTCGGTATAACTGAGAAAAAAATACTGCAATACCTTGAATTTTAAGACCAAGCTTGGTTAAGATATCACCCCTGGGACCATCTCTTCGCTAAGGTAATAGTCTTCAACATCTTCATTTCTTTTCTCCAATTCCAGCATACGCGTCTTCAGAAGAGATTGTAACCAACACAACTAAAGCAAATATAAAAGAGCATCTAAAAGTGCAAAATACAAAACAGAGGATGGTACATAAGACCCAGCTTACAATCCCAAAACAAATATGCCAATGGATAAAAAATGTCATGAGCATCTATAGATAGTGCTAATAAAGACTAAAATGACATAATCCTTTTTAATATTACCTTAAAATATTCCTGTATTGAATGAAATGCCCTCTGCTTTTCAGCACCATACCATACAAGCATCAATTTGCTTCTCCAGTACAAAATACCAGAGCCTTCCATATATCCGTTAAGTAATGCTATGTGGGTAGGCCGTCAACAAAAATGCTACTCGCCAACTACTGAACTATTCAGTTTTGAGATCAGATGCTCCCAGAAAAAGTATTAGCCAGTGGGCCATCCAAGGCTGATACAAACTACTAGAAAATGATGACCTGCTTTCACAACTTTTAATATCTTATAAGCTTGCCTGTCTTGTAGCCACTGTTGGATGTCAGGAGAAGCATCCTCTGGGGTTCTAAGGAATTGTCCCATATGTGGCTCTTGCCCATATAAAGCTTTGAAAGGACTGCACCCCAAGGATGAATGATAGGTGGTGTTATACCAGAGCTCTGCCAAAGCCAACCAGTTGTGCCATTTTGTAGGTGAATCATGAACAGCACACCTCAAATACATTTCCAAGCATTGGTCCACTCGTTCTGTTTGCCCATCTGTTTGTGGGTGTCTGGCTGTGGACATTTGTAACTTAGGGCCCCAAATAGATAACAACTCCTTCCAAAAGTGGCTAGTGAATATTGTATCTCTATCTGATGTGATAGTTAATGGCATGTTGTGAAGTTTCACCACCTGCTGCATGAATGCTTGGGCTACAGTAGCAGCTGAATAGGGATGCTTCAAGGGAATGAAGTGGTTGTATTTAGAGTATATATCTACTACCACTAGGATAACACTATATCCATTGGATTTAGGCAAACCTTCAATGAAATCCATACGTACATCCTCCCAAGCTCTTGTCGGTATTGGTAAAGGGTTTAGGAGACCTAGGTACTTGCAATTTTTCATGTTTTGCTTGTTGACAAATCTGGCACTGTTGGACAAAGTTCCGAACATCTTGCTTGATTCCAGTCCAGTGAAACAACTTCTTTACTCTCTGGTATGTGGCCTGAATACCACTGTGCCCTCCAATAGGAGAAGCATGAAATGCTTCAATTAATTTGGTATGTAAACTTGAGTTAGAGCCCACCCAGACTTTGCCCTTGAATCTGATCAGTCCTTGAGAAAGGGAAAACCCAGGCTCATCTTTAGCAGTGATTGCTAATTTACTAAGTAGTTCCTGGGCTCTTGTATCTACTACATAGGAGTTAACTACTTCTTGCAGCCAAAATGGTTGAGCAGTGGATACAACCTGTACTGCAAATACATGTCCCACTCTCGACAGGGCATCAGCTGCTTTGTTCTCAGTGCCCTTTTTGTATTGAAATTTAAATTGGAGGCCAGCCAACTTAGCCATTGCTTTCTTCTGTAATTCAGTATGGAGCACTTGATCTTCTAAGTTGCATAGACTTTTATGATCAGTTTTGATGACAGATGGCCCTCTGTTTAGGTAGGATCTCCATTTATCTACTCCCAGAGCTTTGTTGTAATAGTCCACTGGGTGTCCTTGCTAACTCAACACAGCCCCAATCCCAGTATCGCATGCATCAGTCTCTACTGTGAAGGATTTGGAGAAATCTGGTAAAGACATCACTGGAGTGGACACCATTGTTGTTTTCAACTTGCCAAAAGCATCCTGGGCTTCCTCTGTCCATTGGAATGTCTTAAACTGCAATAGAGAGGTCAGGTGTTTGGCAAGAACTCCATACACTAGTAGAAAAACACCAATTAGTCCCGGTTCGTAAGGGCCTTTACAAATACCTCCACCCATTAGTCCCGGTTCAAACACGAACCGGGACAGATGTGCCTTCACGTGGCCGGTCCGCCGAGCCCAGTCAGGGGGGCCTTTGGTCCCGGTTGGTGGCACCAACCGGGACCAAAAGTCCATGTTTTTTTTATAAAAGTGGCTGCTTTAGGGGTTTTGGGGGTTATTTTTAGGTTGTTATTAGCTAGCTAATAGAGAGAAGTGTCCTCTCTTATATCTTCGTCCTTGGTTTATCAACGCTGCTACTATGTTCATTTCACCCGCTGATATAACATGCTCATGCATGCTCGCATCATACATCATCATATATAATAACAAGTCCTACTAATATCATGCATCATCATACAACTTCTACTCGTTATTAATAATAAGTCATACGACCATCATCCTCATAGTCATCGAACCCAACCCTACATAATTGTTCTTAGCACATGATCATCAGTATCAGGTAGGACCTAAACACCCTTAAGGTAAAATAGCATAAAACAATATAGACCCTGACTCTCCATTATGAAGAATGGCGATCATCCTGTCTCCAATTCTTGCCTTTCGCTGCTTGTTGCTTCCAAGAAGCTCCTTACGACTGTCCATACATTTTTTCCATTCTTTGATTGTTATGTCTCCACTTCTTTTAAAAACCCGGTATGGACTGTTGAGATTCGTAGGACGACCTGGTTGTATGTTCAAAACATGAAGGCTACCATGCGTATACATCAGATGAGGCACACAATCATTCGGGATTATCTATTGAAAAACATAGTAATAACTTCGTAGTTAGCAATGATGTACTAGTTTTAGAAGTGTGCAAAAAGATGCACGGATGCTGTAATAGTAAAAAATAATCTTACCAGGGTATCTCCATGGTAGTTACCGTAGTTCAACACGTGCACTAGTGGCACGTATTGACCATAATGTTGAGGAGTTTGATTGTAGATATTGTAATTCTCAAGATCAGTACAAAATGCGACCAGATGATTTTTCTCCTGATAAGTTAATTCGGAGCCTTCGGTGTAGTAGGTTCTGTCTACCATCTTTCGCACATTCTTTGAAGAATGAAAATAAGCTGTCAATGGAGATAAGTTGTCAACTATTTTAAAATAAACAATATAAATTACTTAATAACTATGTTAAGCTCACATGGGGGAAGAATTGGAGGTGTATCCACAAGGACCCAAATCGAAGGTCTCTCTTGCTCGATTGTAGGATCACCAAGATCCATGGTGACAAGCATACCCTCATCAAGACCATACATCTTGCAAAGTGCTTCCTAATTTTTGCAACCAAAATGGGTTACACTCTGAGCATTGTACAGCTTTACTTGAAAATCCACACCATGATGGGTACTTAGGATAATTTTTTTGGTTTCGAAACTTTCATGGTCTTCAAAACCCATCCTCTCCAAGACATAGCGTCTTGCAAAGCATGGGATAAGCTAGTCGAATTGGAAAAGATGAAAAATATTGTCATGATTAAAATAGTTAAAGTCATGATTAATTACGAAAAAAAACTATTGTCATCGGTTGCGTACCGTATGAACATCGAAGGTCTCCTCGAGCTTAATGCTGAAGCCTTTGGGGGAACTACGAATAATAGTGAAACAATAATCCGAAGTCCCGTCCGTATGTCACGAAGAGAAAGAAAGTGTCCAGCCTTTGGGCGCGAGTCTCCGTGCACAACATCGAAAGGAGAGAGGTGGTTTGCTTATTTGCCAATCTCCAAAACAGTGAAGTGACATTTTGGACATAAATGCTTCATTGACGCGATATGAGGATGATGATGATGACGATGATGACGACGCGATGCTTACGAGAAGCACACATGGCACACAAACGACACTAGTGGCAAGCGCAAGTGCGGGATTACCCCCGGCCGGTCAAAAACGGGCGGGAAAGCAAAGTTGCACGATTCGAATTTGCGGGGCCCGTAAACCCTAGAAGACGGCCTTTTTTGGCCACGATTTTAATCCGGATGAGTCCGAAGTCCCGAAGTCTATATAGTGGTAGGAAGACCCCTTGACGTGCAAAAATGCCGGGATCCTGAGAATCACAAGTCCCGCGGAACCCTATCTATTCGAGAGCTTTCCAACACCACCTCAACGGCCTCTATCGGAGCCCGTATGCACCGGCTACGCCTCTCGCAAAAAGCCACGAAAGCATCGAACCTCCGGGTCGGCAGCCTGGGCTAGCAGGGTGGATGTCGTTTGAGTTTCTGTTTGTGTTTCATCCGTAGTCGGATGGTGATCTTATGTAAGATGATGTTGTATTCGTGTGGCATTGTATGCCTTTTGTATGTATCCCTATCTATTATGTAATGTTGATGTAATGATATCCACCTTGCAAAAGCGTTTCAATATGCGGGTCTATCCTTGGTGGGACCTTCGAGTTCCTTTTGAATAGGGTCACATATTGGGCGTGACAGTGTGGATGGAAGGGCCAAGGATTATCTGAGGCAGCAAGAGAAGTTCTAGTTAAATCCGTTCTCCAAGCGACTCCGACTTACACCATGAGTTATTTTTACCTCTCGAAGAAGATGTGCCGGAAACTGACTTCGATCTCCTCTAAATTCTGGTGGGGTGCAATGAATGATGAAAGGAAGGTCCACTGGGAGCATGGCAGAAGATGTGCGCGAGCAAGCGTGACGGTGGCATGGGCTTTCGAGAACCAGCAGCTTTTAACCAAGCTTTGTTGGCTAAGCAAGCTTGGCGAATCCTTCAAGTGCCAACCTCGCTATGTGCTAGAGTGCTTAAATCACGTTACTTCATGGATGGTACAATTCTTTCGGCAACATGTCCACTGGCTGGCTCATATATTTTTAGAAGCATATTGCATGGACGGGATCTGCTTAGGGACGGACTAATTTGGAGAGTGGATTCCGGTGCAAACATCAATATACACCATGGTGCTTGGATTCCAAGAAGGGGCAGCACAAGTCCACTCGGCCAGGTTTACATACAGGGAGTCACCAAGGTAGCGGACGGAACGGCATGGAATGAGGAACTGCTACATCAAATGTTCACACCAGAGGACGCTGCTGATGTGAAGCAAATTGCGATAGGAGGCCCGAACACCGGATGATTTTCTAGCGTGGAATTTTACAAAGAATGATATTTTCTCAGACTTGAGGATATTTTTAAACAGAGCGATATCCGGACAGCCGGAGTCGTCCGGCTCTGTAAGAACACACAAAGGGTACTTGGCGTTATGGGAGACTAGCGTGCCGGCAAAGATAAAAATCCACATGTGGCGAATGATTCGAAACGGACTTGCTGTTGGGGCCGAACTACATCGCCGCCGCAGAATCAAACCGGGCGTGTTTTGTGTAGTGTGTGGCCGTGAGGAAACAATGATGCATCGATTCTGGGCGTGTCAACACTCGGTTCAGTTCTGGACGCTGTTGTGCTCAAAGCTGGGAGTGCATGTTGGAGCCCCGCCACCTTATACGTCCTCCCAACGCGAGCTTGCATCCTGGCTGCTGAGCTGGTTCGCCGGGGCATCGGGCGATGAAAAGGAAGCACTGCTGCAGGCGGCGTATGGACTATGGCTTGCGAGGAATGATGCAAGAGACGGCAAGAAGATTGCCCAGCCACATGAAATAGTAAGCACAGTTCAGGTGCAGCTCATGGAATGGAAACTAGCTCACGAGACGAGGGCGCCACTGTCGGAGCCAAAGATCATCCAGCGTTGGGAGCCTCCCGAAGATGGATGGGTAAAGATCAACTCCGACGGCGCGGTCTCGAGACATGGAGATAAAGGAGGAGCAGGAGCGGTCTTCAGGGATCACAACGGGGCTTTCAGGGCTGGGCTTTGCCAGTTTTTACCAAATGTTGTCGACCCGGAGATGGCAGATGTGCTGGCTTGCCGACGAGCAATTCAGGTGGCGATAGAGCTTCATGTTCAGCACTCATGTCGAGCTGGACTGTCAGGCTGTCGTACAGATGCTCAACAGCCCGGAAAGGAATCTGTCCGCTGTAGGACCTTGGGTGCAGGATATAAAGAGGATGCTCAACACGCTGGAGGACTCGAAGGTGACGTGGGTTCGACGTTTTGGGAATGTAGCCGCTCACAAGCTTGCTAGAGTAGGTGTAGGAGATAATCATTCAGAGATTTGGGTGGATTCACCACCAGACTTTATTTTGGATGTAATTGCAGACGATATCCCTAGTTTCGTTTAAATAAAGCGGCATAATTTTCCCCAAAAAAACAATAAACAGGACTACCACATGTACACGTTAACACACAAAGCAAACCCATGGCCGAAAAAATTCTGCCAGCCAGACCTCCCAGTTACAAAGACAAACGAATGACCAACCTTACTATGATCCCTCCGATTTCTTCCTCACAGCAAGGACCGGACATCGATCGCCCGTCCACCCCTCATTTGCCCACGTCCACAGCCGCCCTGCTCATATCCAAACCCTAAAATCCATGCAATCCAATGCAACATAGACGAACACAACGTACCAAATTGTAACACATAGACGATATATATAGCATAGCACACAAATCGCTGGCTTCTCGTTTTCAACTCCAGAAGTTAGCGCGTTCGGCTCAGCTCGGCCCGTGGAGTTGGAGGAGCCAGGAGCTGGTGGACTGCCGAACACACCCTTAATTGCATGGAAATACCACACTCCGACACGTAACGAATAAGTACCACTATTCATTTTTTTTTGCAAGTCAGTACCACCTCTGAGGCTAATCGTTGCAAAACGGTCAAAGCGCCGTATAATGCTATATTGATGTTGTATCTGACAGGCGGGGCCCTCTGACAGCTGCTGACATGGCATGTTTTTTTTTACAAAAAAGACCCTTAGGCGTTGGCGCTGGCGAGTTTCGAACCCGCGTCGAGGCGCACGCAGGCCAGCGGCTGCTGCCCTAATCCACCAATGAGCACGCGTACGCTCTTCTATACTTTGGCCCGTTCTTTTCCCTAAAATAAAACATGTTCGTATATTAAAAAAATTGAATTAAATGTTATAAGATACTATAAAAATGTTTACGATATTGAAAAAATGTTTGTATAAAAGTGTATCATATATGAAACAAATGTTCATCGCATCATATATATATATATATTGAACATTTTTCAATATACAATTATCTTATTTGAATATAAGATGAACATTTTAAAATATACGATGAACTCTTTCATATTATAAAAACGTTCATCTTACATACAGCAAACTTTTTTTTAATAAAAGATGTATATGTACATATAATTTTTTTCAATATACGATACACACACTGCGTACGGCCCAAAGAATATCCACTATATCTGAAAAAAAAAAGATAAAAGAAGTCCGGAAGAAAAATATACGCAGAAAAATGGAACGGCTGATGAAAGTTTAAATAGGTCTATCTAATCTATGCGTTCTAAGTGACGTAAATTATGCTTTGGTGCAGTGGCAACGGATGAGCCGAGGAATGAATCCACACGCGCGCGCTTTCAATCTTAATTGCTTTTGCATTTTATGGAAAACAGGACGACACGAAGAACAAAAGAGCGTACGCGTGAGACTCGGCACAATACTGACATGCACACAGGGTATGACTGGTTATATTTTCTGAAATTAAGAAAAATAATATATATTTTTCATGACAAAAAACAATATCTTTCAAGTTGGAATATTCATTTACTACTACTACAAAACAGGCCATAGGCAGCACAAGAATGACAAAAAGGAAAAAGAAATGTACTTCCGTCTTCAATGAAGGACGCGACACTACACGAGAGAGAACAAGGAGCTAAGGCCGAATGCGCCATGAGTGGCCGCCGGCGGCCACCGCGGTCGCCAAGAGAGCTGACGACCAAACCACCCCGGGAGCAACCACCGGCGACTCTGACGTGCTGCATAGGCGACCCACGTCCGCCTCACGATGCATTTCATCAAGGCGACCGACGTGCTGCATAGGCGATCAGTACATGGCATCGTCCAGGCACCACGGACCATGCTAGGTAGAGAAAGCCAGGAACAAAACAGGAAGGACATAACAGCTGCCCATTGCAGATTTCATCAAGAGATCACAATCCGCTCCCTGTCGCCGCTCGGCAGACAAGAGGAATATTTTAAATAGCGAGACCCTTCTAACAGGAAGGACATAACACCACAACACCGCCTAACATACAGTAGATCAATATTTTAAATAGCGCGCTAGAAAATATAGCGAGACCCTTCTCTAAATGCTACACAAGTTATAGCACGCTAATAGCGTGCTATATTTCAAAATAGCGTTTGCAAAAAAAATCAAATATATCTAGAAATAAAGTATTTAAGCAACTAAATTTTTCATAGGAGCAAGCAATATATGCATCTGATAAAAGGAGTGAGAAAGCTAGTGGGAGAATCTCATAAAAGGAGTGAGAAAGCTAGTGGTCGTGGGTTGGTTTTGGCCTACTGGGCCTGCTGGGCTGTGTTTATTTCAGTTTTGCATGGTCTGCACGTTGTAGCGTTACAACGTTACAACGTTATAGCGTGTGTATCGCGCTAATTACGCGATTAGCACCGTAGCGTCCGATTTTACCAAAACATAACATCTCCCTTCCAAATATGCTATAACCGCGTTATAACGGCGAAATAGCGCGCTATTTAAAATATTGCAGTAGATACACAATCCAAATAAAAGCATAAAGCACACCAACCAAACCCAATGGGGTAAATAAACAAAATGGGAGTATAAATGATGTGCAGAATATTTCAACTCGCTACTCATAGTCTTCTGCCACATCTAATAGGGAGGCCAGTTATTCTCACCACTATGGTCTGATCTTTGATGGCAACCTATTAAGACAACAAGTATAAATTATGCACAATATATTCACTTGTTAACTTGATTTTTTGACAGGACAACAGATGAATCGCTAGTTGAGAACTGCTCTAATTCATTCGACAGCTTCCGTTTGTGTTAGAGGGCTCAAACACAAAGGCAGGTCAAGCTATGGAAGTAATAACCAAGATATCAACATCCCTTACTTTCTACAATGAATACCAATATTCCAACAGTATGCCACCATGTTAAGAAATCAAACTTTTAGTCGGGAGAAAAATAACTCACTGATTACTTTTGAAATTTAATATACTGTTCCTTTTATCAGGCAAATCTGAATCTAGTGCACAATTGCCTTCTGCAAGCGGCAGCATAGTATTCAGCAGGGTGAGGCGGCCTTCTTGTAAGGCTATCAACAAATACTTTCTCCCTCACTATTATTCTGTTATAGTAGCTCAGCCGTGACCTAGCGATCCATTTGCCTTAAGAAATTTACAACACAGAATCAGCATCTGAGTGGGCCCTCTAGGCTCTAATGGTACATTACCCGCTGATGAGCTGTGTATGCCGGTTCCACCCTGCTGATGGTGGCATAAAATAAACATACATCGAATAGAAATATATTTTCTAAGCATAATCAAAACACTGAATGATGAACTGCAATTTCAGTACTATTACATACCATTATTGACAGACTTGCTGCCATAATATGCATGCAATTTTGTGAATAGATAAAGTATCATATGCATGCAGTCAATAGCAGAGAGATATGATAAGACGACATACCATCCCTGTTTTTCTTTTTACTATTACATACCATCCTTGTTGATTAAGTTCTGACATTAATGAGAGAGAGAACTGATAAGACAACTTCATTTGCTGATCATGCTTAGGCCCACTCCCACATTGGTTACGTTTTCAAATTTGAAATTTTTCTTAGCAAGGTCAACTACAAGATCTAGTAACAAAACTAATCAGCCTCGAAGAATAAGGGCCAAGAAATCAAAGATGTAAAGTAAACGTACACCCAATAGAAATATATTTTCCAAGCATAATCAAAATACTATACAATGAACAGCAATTTCAGTAGTAACTAACTGACATATGACAGAACAAAAAAGACAATGAAATGACAACTGAACATGCTAGATAAACTTGACATGAAAATATATCACACATCAAGCTTTCTTCTCCACCAAATGACGAAATCACCATATTGGGGTTCAGAAATCAAGTTATCAGTAATGTCAAGCATTGGCCACAACAAAACCAAAATTCAGTCATGAAAAGAACACCTAACCATGAATTACCAGCTTAATACGACGAGTGGAAATTCTGTTGTTGCACACGCAGCTACCAACTTTCATAGACTGTCCTTGGTTCATGTAAATCTGAATCTAGCAGGCACCTCCCCTGTGCAAGCGGCTGCATAGTCTTCAGCAATGTGTGGCGCAGCTTGCTTGTGGGGGCGTATGAACCTCTCCACAAATACCTTCTCGCTGACCAAGAGCATAGAATTGTAGTCTCTGGCATGACTCAGCAATCCATTTTCCTTAAGAAACCTCATAACATAGTACCGGGGCTTGAGACGGCGCTCCAAGCTAAGACCGAGTATTGCCGGACGGTGGGCAATGTACGCCGGTTCCAAGCCCACCTTAGAGATGAGGAACTCAGACTTGCGCTGCAGCATGTCATTCGACCACCTCAGCACAGTCGGCCACTTGCACAGAGCAATGCCGACATCGGCATCGGACCACCGCAATGTCTTCTTCAACTGTTCCACTTTGGCGGCAATCTTCTCCTCGCTGAAGCATGCGACAGCCTGCAGCGCTTGCCTAAACATCCCAGAGCCACGGGGCACACCAATACGCTCGGCGCACGCAACCATTGCAAGGGTGCGCTCCGGCCTGGCGGTGATGATCCTCGGCATTTGGATGAGCACCTTGGCAATGTCGCGAACACATAGCCCGCACTCCCGCAGGACCGCGACGTTGGGCTTGACCACCCGGTCGACGTCGACGGAGAGAAGGAACAAGCCGCGCTTGACACCGGAGAGGAGGTCCTCGGAGGAGCCGAAGAGAGGCAGGTAGTAGCGCACCTTGGGCACGACGTTCTTGCGGCGGAATCGGTCCGGGGAGAGCGAGACGAGGCGCCCGATCTCAGGGCGCGAGAGGCCGAGGCCGGTGAGCCCGGCGACGGCGGGGCCCAGGTTTCCCTCCACGCCGGCGCAGAGGAAGAGCGGGTCCCTGGCGACGAGGGTGGCCACGTCGGCGCCGGAGAGGCCGAGGCCGGCGAGGAAGGCGAGCACGGCGTCGGGCTTGGCGGGGGACTTGAGGTGGGAGAGCTTGGCGGAGGCCTTGAGCGCCTGCGCTCGGGTCAGCCCGCAGGTGGAGACGAGGTAGCGCTCCACTTCGAAGCCGGAGTCGGGGGAGACGGCGGGCGCGGCGGCGGCGGAGAGGAGGCGGTGGAGAGAGGGGAGTGGGGAGGTGGCGGGAGAGGATAGGAGGTGGGAGAGGAGGCAGCTCCGGAGGCGGAGCATGGCGCAGGCGGCGGTGCGGCGACGGCGACGGCGGCGGCGGTGGAATGGGGAGCGATGGCGAGGCGGAGGAGGCTCGTGCAGATTTGTTTTCTTTCTATTCTCTGGTCCAGTCTCTGTGGCAATGGGCTGGGCTTTAATCGGGCTCAAAAGACTTGTTTTCTTTCTCTTTTCATTTTGATTTTTTTTCTTCTTCCTGATTTTTGAAAGCAAAATAGTCAACCGATATTGAGCCACAACTGAAATAACCATATATAGGATTAATCGTTTTTAAATCGTAATCATGCGAGAAATATATATGAAAATATACACTGGCCATAACTGGATTATTAGACTCGCTAATATATGTCAAACATACTTGACCCTAAGGGAAAATGGATAAAAACATGTTAAAGAGCTAATGAGTCACACCAAAGCTCTTTGTAAACTTTTAGTATGCTCTAGATTTTCCTATTTACGTATACTTGATGATAATCTAGAAACCACAATATGAATTTTTTAGAACTGGGCGCATTAAATATCCCTACCAGGATATTTAAAGATACAGACAAACATATATAGACACAGATTATTTCGAAATAGCATGTCATTTGTGCTTTCTTATTTTGTCACATTTGCACGGGTTGGGTTTAAATGTCTATTTTAATGTGCATTGTACCAAAGAAACGAATATATTTTTCATGAATAATAGGAGAAATTTGACATTATGAATGTGTTTTTCAAAAACAAGATAATACAAATGTATCATAAAAAATATTATTATCAAAATTTTACATTATCGTCATTTGGTTCATTGTCTAACTAACTACACTATATAATATTGTGCTTTAATAAAAATGAGTTATAAATATGTTAAAAATTTAATATATACATTTAATTTCCACTTATAGGTCCATTTTTGGTTGAACAACATTGGCTCTACGTCAATTCTAATTAGCGAATTTTAACTTATAATGCACTGATAAATCGAATTAAATGTTAAAAATTGCCGAACTGATTATATGCACGCAATATCTGAAAAATTAAACAATTTATCAATTAAGACAAAGTTGGTGCATTTGACTAACGGACCCGAAATCTCTTAACCATCCAACTATTTATAAATTTTTATTTTTGAGTTGTATTTTAGTCACCAAATGAAAAAAAACATTGAAAAAATTCGAGAGTTAGAGGTGTCTAAGCGATTTGTGCATAAAATTAGATTTATTTTTTTCCAAAATTTCATAGTTTTGGCCCAAACCTTTTTGATATCATCCAGGGCAACACAAATCTTGATGGGTGCATATGTGGTTCATTGGGTTGTCTTTATTTCATTCAATCCTGAACTACCCTTTGCACAGGCTCAGCTAAAACAATTGTTATTTCATCTAGGCACAGACACCGAGAATTTTGTAAGTTATAATGCACTAAGTCAAATAATCTTAAAATGTGTAAAAAAATTATTTAAAAAATGGTGATATAATGTATTTCTTCGTGCAAAAATAATTTAACAGTTATTTACATCAGTACTATGCCCGTTGGTTCCGCGGCTTCCCATGGTCGAGTAAAAATTTGCTAGGCAGGCGACTCACGCTTGTGGGTCTTGCGTCTAAGGGGCATGTGGATCTTGGTGCATGGGTAGGTTTTATATTTAGTGCTAGCAATTCCAAGAGAGAAGGAATGAGTGATTGTATGGGCAATAATTCTGGCCGTTGAGTGCTTCCAACCGCGCGCCCTATTGGGCTGGCCCATGAGTGGGGTGGAACGTTGCGTGTTTTTATTTGGTTTATTGGTTATTTTTTCGCACAATCTTCCCGCACAAATGAATGTTCGTTTATTTGGATAGTCCTTCATCAAGTGCCCGCCACCTTTGCATATATGACACTTCATGTCCCTTGTGCGTCCAGACGAAGTGGTGGGTGCTACAGAAATTGCTTTTGAACCCTCGGATGATTGTGGAGCTGATTTTGAACTTGATGAGTGTGCACCATTGTGCAAGATAGGTGGTGTTGACTCAGTAGTGGACGGAACAGTAGGAGAGGGTGTCCATGAGGAGCGGCGACCTACAGAAAAGTTACCTCGTCCCTTGTTGTGTCGTCCCTGTACTTCCCTTTCAGCTTTACAAGCAAAATGAAACAAACGAGTAATAGAATTGTACTCCTTATAGTCCAATATATCCTGAATATCACGATTCAAACTACCTAAAAATCTAGCCATCATAGCATCTTCGGTTTCAACTAATCCACATCGCACTAAGCCAGTTTACAATTCTTCATAATAATCCTCTACAGAACTGCTACCTTGTTTTGAACGTTATAATTCATTTAGTTTATCACGAGCATAATATGAAGGAACATAACGTTGTCGCATAGCTCGTTTTAAAGCATCCCAAGAAGTAGGTATATTATTTGCATTAATACGACAATATTCGCTCCATCACATGGAAGCAAAGTTTGTAAATGCACTAGTGACTGCCCTAACTCGTTGGTTTTCACGAATATCATGACATGCAAATTTTTGTTCAACAGAAAGTTCCCAGTCAAGATAAACATCTGGATTGTATTTACCATTGAAAGCAGGCATAGTAAATTTGATTTTGGCACTAGAGTGTTCATAATCTCTAACATCATACCTGGGTGGACCTCGTGCCATACCTTGACGGTTGAAACGCAGTTGTCGATGAGCACGGTCATTGTGGCGGTCGACCGCTTGGTCGTCCTAGGTGTCACCGGAATAATCCTTGTAGTTGTCCCCATGTCGCTCGTGGACGCGAGGAGGAATTTGTGGGTGCTGGTTTATGGTGGCAGCATCTGTGGCAGTAGCGGGGTGCTGTGGATGACCCATGGGCACACGCCGAGCTCGCGAAGTAGCGGCAACACCCGTGGAATTGTGAGGAACGGTGTTGTTGTTGACGGGGAGTGCAGTCCGCAGCTCGTCCAGACGTAACAAGATGTCTTGTAGTTGTGTGTTCGCAAGACCCTGTGCATCCTCAATGGCCTTGAGCCTCTCTTCGGCCACAATCTGAGCACCCTCAAGTTGGGCGAGACGCTCGCTGGTGACTTTCACATCCACAGTGAGGCCCTCAAGTGTGGGTTGATCCCGTGCCATTGTTAGCGAAAGAGAAAAAAACACAATGTATAATCCCTATCAACTAACAGGATGTGGTGGACAAAATTCGCTCACACTCAAACTTAGTATCAAATTCTTACTTGTTCTTACAATGCAACAGGTGGTGATCGGCGCGTTGGTGTTGGCTTCAAACTACCGATGAAGATCGGATGGAGCGATAACCAGGAATCAGTAGAGCCGGAACCTGTACTTATTGGTAGAAAAAGTGTAGCTTGGCAAAGGCTTCTCAACTCACAATATTAGTGGCACAATTTAGCAAAAAGCAATGCAAGTTGAATAATTGCTCAAACTCCTAACTAGTGCTGGCAGTCGACTAGTAAGAGATAAAATAATCTAATCCCAGATACTGAATCAAATGAGTCACGGATGAAAGATGATAGCTCTAAGTAGCTAGATATAAGTGAGGTATAAACGGCAGATTAGGGTAGCCAAGGGCAGAAAATGTTCAGCAAATATCACGTATCTAATCAAAGTAAAGTCTCTGGACAGATATTCCAAAAGGTGGTAACCGACTGTAAATTTTTTTTCTTTCCTTTTCTTCTCTGTTTTTTTCCTGTACTTTTTCCTCTCTTTTTTTCTTTTTCTTTAGCTTTTTTTTCTCTCACTTTTTTTTCTTTTTCTCCTTTTTTTTCGGGCCGATTACTACCAAAAGTCACGTACACAGATGTAACACTAACAGTTACAAAGGGATAGTCTTGAACTTTGTGCAAATAGATAAAACAAAGAATAACCCGTGTGAGGATGCTCCCTGTTTATTGAATGATGATGCTGCCTACTTTATAGACGTGACCAGAGAGAATATAAGAACGATGTAGGAGGCAAAGAAAAACTAAATGGGGGAACGTGCAGTGATGTGATGGCACAGGTAACTTGACAGATCGATGACTTGCGCGGTGCGCGGCGGCGGACAGATTAGGGAAAGTAGACAAAAACAGATTGATCTAGTAGATGATTTTCTCCCAAATTAATCTAAACCAGCACTAATTCTAGGATGAATGCAACCAAAAATTCAACAAAGCAAATACTAGATGCAAATTGCTAAAGGCTAAAAAGGTAGGTGCAGCGGATGAACTAATCTATTTTTTGGCTTTTTGTGGTTGTAGGACTGAAAACAATCTAATCTAGTAAAACTGTAAATCTCTCACCGATGAAGCTGAATTTTTTTCTTCTTCTCCTCCATTTCTTCTTTTTTTCCTTCTATTTTTTCTTCTTCTCCTCTATTTTTTTTTCTTCTTCTTCCTCTTCTTATCTTTTATTGGGAACGAGGGTGTCGGGAACTAGGGTGTCCGAAACTAGGGTAGAGAGGGTCGAGGGTCGTCCAGGGGTCGAGTGTCGAGGGTCGTCGAGGGTCGAGGGTCATCGATGGTCGAGGGTCATCGAGGGGTCGAGGGTCGTCGAGGGGTTGAGGGTCGTCGAGGGTCGAGGGTCGTCGAGTCGTATCAAAATGCTAAGTGTTAGGATTCCAAGTCGTATCAAAATGCTCGGTTGGGAATGTATATATGATTAAGCACTCGGCATCTCCCTGGTCTCGACGTAGACACATAGGCCTGCGCATTGCAGAAGTTTCAGATATCCATGACCATGGTCACCGCCCCATCCTTCTCGTTGACCTTCACCATGCCACACCGCGCCAGACATTGCTCATGGCGCTGCTTGGCTTACGAGGTGGAACGACATGATCTTCACGAGGCCATTTGACATGGTTCAGGAATATCGTGTCGTCGACACCAACAATCCCGACATGCCGGTGTCGGGGAACATGGTCATAGGAGCGGATCTCATCTCATTTCATCATGATGTGTACGTGTGTATGTTTTGGCATTGGTTGTAACATCACTAGTGCAGGATGCTGCTAACGCGACACTACGATCAGAGACCCTTCAAAAAACTATGTGCGATGCAATAATCGCAAACGGTGGTGTCAGAAAACCGTCAAAATGTCCAAAACATTTGCGATGACGGATGCATCAAACATGGATTAGATTTTTAGTTGCGTGTGCGATGCAGGGCATAAGGTTCAGTTCAATTAACTGTTTGCGATGAGGAGTAACAAAAGAAATGGGCAGCCAGATGAAGGCGTGTGCGATACACAACATACGGTTCACTAGGATGAACTGTTTATGATTAGGTAACACAAAAGAAATGGTCAGCCAGATCAACCGCTGCCAAACCGAGGGAAATCACCCCTCGGATGGTAGTTGAACCGATACTTGGTCCAATAGTACCGCTCAGTGAGGGAGCGGGACAACTGCCAAAGTACGCAGTACAACCGCCTGGCCGGGTAAACAGGTAAGACCAAAACAGTCATTACATTTGCAAACGAACTCTGATTTCGACGAACTGAAGTTTCATAGAAAGCTAACGACACTAGCTGTTAGGGCGGATGCTAGAGTCATGCTTTCGCCCTATGGATGATCCACAGTATGCCTATGGGTCCTCATCCCCACAAGCCCTTCACTGGTTCCGTCTTCCACCTGGCCGCCCATCTCTCGGGGGAGAAGGCCAAGTTCACGCAGCTGTTAGTACCAGCTGGCCTTGGCAAACTATCTCCAAGCGGATGCTTATGTGGGTCGAAAAGCCTTAGCCCCTTAACTAGCGCGCCAGTAAAGTGTGTACTCAGGACACCAGGGATCAAGGATACCACGTATTTGTGAGTTCAGCCCTTTTTCAGCCAAGGGCTAAAACACTTTGTCAAACCATGAGCGAGAGAACATACAAAGACACATGGATTTTATATAGGTTCAAATCGCCATGTCAGCGTAAAATCCTACTTCTTGTTGGTATTGATATGGAATGGAGGAGTACAAGTGCTTGTGGTGTTGTAATATGGTGGTTGGGGTATGACGAGTGATGGTCGGGGTCCTAGCTAGAGTGCCCGAGAACTCCTAACTCTACTCTTCTCGCCGTCCTCGGGGTAATGCTACTACCATGTGTTATCCTTCGGATTGGTAGATGTATGTTGATGAGCTTGACGTTGGTTAGGCTATGTGTTTTTTCCTTGTCCTCTAGGCGACCTTGGTCCTCCCCTTATATAGACCTGGGGTACCACAGTGGTCATCTAACCATGTGTGAATGAGTATGCAGAGCTATAGGCGTTGTGTGCAACTTGTCATCATTGTTAGTGGATGACCTGACACCGTTGGGTGTGTTAGGTGCTCGAATACTTCTTGTTGATGTGATGCGTCACACCATCCTCCTTTGGTTCAAAGTACGAGCCAAGGTCGGGTCACATCAGCTGACTGATGAGACACTGCCCTAAATGGCTCAGGATGCTTGCCTTGGTCTTCGTCATGATGGCCTATCTCCATAGGCATGTGGTGGGCTACGAGGGATAGCCCTGGCAAACATTAATGCCCGGTTGGTGGAGTGTTTCCCAAGGTTCCCCCTGCCATTGCGACACTTGACCCGGATGCTCGGGCTCTAGCTCCCGATTCCGTCACTGCTAGTGTCGTCAGCTACCCAACGATCCTTTCAGGCAACTATAGCCATAATACTCATGCACCTGTGTATGTCTCCGGGTGAAAAACAACGATCAAAGGAAAATAATTTTCCCTTCTAGTTTTAATCTGATATGGTCTTTTCCAAAGGAGCCACATTACCCAAAAAATAGGGATACCCCCATTCCCATTACTCCATCAATCACCTGTACTTTGTACTTCATCCGAAATCAATACAAACACAAGAAATGACATATGGTTTTATCTCTTAGGGGAGGCCGAACATGGATAAAAAACGGTGCCCCCATTACCATCGTGGCAAGACAATTAGCTCGGAACCCCCTACCAGAGATCTGCCGAATTTGACTCCGTCACCTAGGAACGTGCGGTCACAGGCAGATGCTACACTGACGCGGGCTATGTGGTCTCATCGGTCGTCAATGGAAGGAATAAAAAGGGGAAAGCTGCGTCAGGTGACACAATAGGCCACTACGATCGAAGATGGTGGCCTAGTGCCTTAGAGCATCTCCAGTCGTCCCCCCGAGACGGCCCCCATGCGTCTTTTTTTAGCACCGGCGAGTAAAAAAACGTCCCAGCCGCAATCCCAGAACCTCGTTTTGCACCGGATCAGACGAAAGTTACGACCCGCGCACGCAAGGCATACCCAGAAAACTGGGGGGCAGCTGGGGCGCGAGCGCTATGTTTTAGCCGCAAAGGGCCACTGCCAGCCTCTCTCTCCCTCTTTTCTTGGCTAGGCCCACCTGATGCATGCAAAAAAGACAATCGTTGTTCTTTCTCCCGCATGCACGCCGCCCTGCTCCTCCCTCCTCTGCTCTCTCTCCTCTCCCCCTGCTCCTCGCCCGGCGATCCTGGACTCCACCCGTCTCTCGTCGCCGGCCCCGCCCTGCATCTTCCCGGAGGAGCCACGAGCGGCCCCGTCCCGGAGCCACGCACCCGCGGGCGCAAACCTCGCATGGGCACGGCTGGAGGCCGGCCGAGCTGAGGACAAGGAGGCACGAAGCACGCACAGTGCAGCGGCAAGAGCAACGCGGTCCCGGCGTTGAGGAGTCCCTGATCCAGTCCGGGGCGGTGAGGCCGCCGTAGATGCGCGAGAGCGTGTCCCCCCAGGCGGGAGACGTAGCGGACGAGGCCGGCCGGGAGGATGCAGCCGGCCGGGCCCGGGGCGGCGAAGTCGATGGCGTGGAGGAGCAGGAGGAGGAGGCGGCGGTGGAGTGGGGGTGGGATTGTGGGACGGGCAACGAGTGGATAAATATCTACCCCAGGCTTAAAGTTTTGGCCGACAGCCCCCCAAGCGGCGAGAAAAATGCCACCTGGGGGGCTCAACGGCTGGAGATGCTCTTAGTGGTTGATGGGGACACTTGGTGGGTGGTTGGCACAAGAGGGTAGCAGATGGGTCGAGCGGGCGATGTCAGATGGGATGGCGGTGGAGTGAAATATGTGTGAAATATTTCGATGGATATGCATGCCATTATTTTTTATGCATGCCATTATTTTACTAGTTGTTCTCGGCAAGACTCTGGAAGAAGTGGTAAAGTCTGTGGAAGAAGTGGTAAAGTCCATCCAGATGGAGGCAAACAGTCAGGAGACAAGATAACGCGGCCGCCGCTCTAGCTATTTCCCTTTCCGGCTTCCCAACCCTAGAGCTCCGGCGACGGTCGACCCGACATCCCCGAGGTACCACCGATCCCCGATCCGAGGAGGAGGCGATGCCGCCAGGACGAGGCCCGCGTGGCCCCACAGAGCAGCACCACCCGCCGGAGACCGGCGGCCGCGACGAGGGTGCTCCGTCCCGTCCCACGCTGCCGTTCCCCGCCTTCGCTTCTCAGGTCTGCTCCACATCCCCTCCTCTGGTCTTTCATCGGTCCGTGGAAGGGAATCGGGAGCCTAATTGAATGGGCCGTCCGTCTCTTGAGTTTGCAGGGGAGGAGGAAGACGAGGAGGCCGAGGCAGCCGCCGCCGGCGAGCCTCCCCTTCGCCGAGATCCTGTCGCGGGTGCCCTACCGCTCGCTCTGCCGCTTCCGGTGCGTGTCCAAGGCGTGGCGACTCCTCTGCTCCCAGCCGGCCATCGAAAGGAGGGTGCCGCAGACCCTCTCCGGATTCTTCCACACCCACCACTCGGACGGCGGCCTCCGTTTCAGCAATCTGTCCGGGGGAGGCGCCCCTCTGGTCGACGCTTCGCTCCCTTTCCTCCGCAGGAGGTACGCGAGCGTCAAGCTCGAGCAATGCAGCAGCAGCCTTCTCCTCTGCAGATGCCGGGAATCGGAGGACGACGAGGAATGCGATTACGTCGTGTGCAATCCTATGACCGGGCAGTGGACCGTGCTGCCTCCTATAGTATGGCAGGACGAAGAGGATGGTGAACCTGCGTATTTCAGAGTGGTGCAGCCCTTCCTGGGTCTCGACCCGGCCGTTCCGTCCCGCTTTGTGGTGTTTTCGCCCCTGGTTGAGGTGTGCAACGATGTGGCGATATACTCGTCGGAAACTGGGCGATGGAGTCGGAACAATGAGTGGGGAGATAACAGCGAGTATCCTGCTTTTTCTGCAGAATGTGGCTTCCTGAATGGTATGATGCATTTTCTGCATTTGGTGACCGAGGAACCTATAATAGCCGTAGTGGACCTAGATGGGGATGTTTGTGGGGAAATTGCTTTGCCGGAAGGAATGGAAGAAGCCAGTTCTGGTTATAGTTCAATTGGGTACTCTCAGGGGAAATTGCATGCCTGGTATATGCTTCCTCATTATTATGAACTCTTTGTGTGGGTACTTGAGGATTATGCTAGTGAAAAGTGGACCCTAAAACATACCGTTGATGTTCCAGAACTGTTTGGAAGGGAATCCACCGAAGAGGATTGTGACGAAGAGGACAAGACCTATAAGTACGAGATGTTTGCAATTCATCCAGAGCATAATGTGATTTTCCTTACTAACTGGAAGGAGGTGAATCTCTCGTATGATATGGATAGCAAGGAAGTGCATCTTATGTGCACTTCTGGAGATTTCCTGGGTGGCCTACCTTATATTCCCTCTTTTGCGGATTTGGTTGTCTGATGATCGCTGAAAGTCGCTGCTGCTTTATGCACTTAACGTGGTGGCGCTAACGCCTTTGTAAAAATCAGTTGGGTGTGTGTGCGCCTAATCTTCTAGTTCTGTGGCACAGGTTTGGATATGTCGACCTATTGTTCCAAATTGTGCTTTTCAGGTGCGTACATATTTTGTAAGCAATAGGCGGTCCAATGTGTAATACTTAGTTGTATGAATGACCTAGTCCCCTATATATTTGTTTTAATGTACTAGTAACTGCTGTGGCACTTGTTATCTGTTCGTGTGGGCTGAATGTAAGCTTATATTATCATGTTTAGTATCCTTTAAATTTTCTGTTCTTTATTTCTATCTAAGCTGAATATTGATGACACAGTTTCTTTGAGCATTTGTTAACTTAAAATGATGGTGTCTTTTACAGTAATAGGATGTTGCCTGCTGTTCTCTTCTATATATATGTTGCTGCATATACAGAGTCCAAAGAGATATTAGTTTCATTGCCATCGATGATGTCAGACAATATGAAGCTCTTTTGTATAGATTGCACAATATGCAGCTTATCATATCTAATGAACATCATTATTTCTTTATTTTGTTCAGGAGAGAACAAAATAATTCTGTTTGTTGCGAAGACTAATTAAGCACTCTTAAGTTTGCCGTCCGTTGCCTACTACTTATGCACTGGTGTGTTCCTATTCTTGTGTTTTCATTGAGTTGTCCATCAGACCATGACCAATATTTTCCTATTAGAATTCTGACTATATTGTTGAATTTCTAGGCCGTTGTCAAACATTATGGAGTTCTTTTATATAGATTGAACAATATGGAGGTTATCATATGATAGGATCAAGTACTCTACCAGGTCTAGGGCGTAGGTGGTAAGGGAAGGATGGAGGGAGATGTGGCGAGGATCGGGTGCGCCGGCGGCAGGGCGCCGTCGCGGCTAGGAGAAGGGCGGCGGCTAGGGCTGTTGGCGGCTAGGGTTCCGGCTCCTCAGGGAGCCGGGCAATAGGAGATAATATTCTTCTTATTGCTTGCCTTCAAAAAGAGTCTTACAACCTATATTTATATCCTAGATAACTTGTAGAAGAATCAACCTAAGATAACTTGCCTAATCTGAAAATAAAAAGTAAGATAACTTGCGAGCCTAAGCCGGCCGGCCATAACACTTCTCCCCGCCTGCACAAACAGCTCGTCCTCGAGCTGCAAGGTGGGGAAGCGCTTGCTTGAACTCTTCGAGGTAATCAACCAGCGTCAAACACCTTCTCGACATCTGGGGCGGCCAGGTCAGCGGCGACGACGTCCTCCGGAATGTAGTCTGCCACCTCCAGGTAGAAGAGTCGCGGGCAGGCGTGGCCGGACTTGTAGGGTTCGTTGCAGTTGAAGCACAACCCTTGGCGGCGACGCTCGAGTATCTCAGCTGGGGTGAGCCGGCGGAACGGGCGCCCCGCGATCGCGGCGAGGGGTGCCGCAGAAGCCTGCACAGGCCGACCCTGCGCGGAATCCGGTCCGGGTAGCGACCCAGTAGTCTGGGACGTGATTCCTGCTGGATGGCCACCGCGCGGCACTCGAACGCGCGGGTGTAATACATGGCCGACTGGAGATCCTGGGGTCCCCGAATCTCCACGTCCATGCGGATATGATCCGGTAGACCGCCCACAAATAACTCGGCGCGCTGAGTGGCGGAGACGCCCGGCGCGTGGCACGCCAGGGCCTGGAAGCGGTCGGCGTAGTCCTGCACCGTGGATGTGAAAGGTAAGCGGCCGAGGGCCGCCAGTCGGCTCCCGCGGATAGGAGGCCCGAACCGGAGGAGACAGAGCTCCCGGAAGCGCTCCCATGGTGGCATGCCGCCCTCGTCCTGCTCGAGGGCGTAGTACCAGGCCTGCGCTGCGCCTCGAAGATGATAGGACGCGAGCCAGGTGCGATCCGAAGCGAGCGTCCGCTGCCCTCGAAAGAACTGCTCGCACTGGTTGAGCCAGTTGAGGGGGTCCTCCGTGCCCTCGTAGGTGGCGAAGTCCAGTTTGGCGAAGCGAGGGGGTGTCGGCCCGCCGTGCCCTGGGGCGGCCGTAGTTGCCGCCGGCGCGTATGCTGGGTCGGGAAGCGCCGGGGCGTAGTTTGCCGAGCTGGAGGGGTGATCAAACCGCAGGGAGGGCGTCGGGTGTTCCGGCGCCGTGGAGTAGACCGGCCCCGAAGACGAGCCGGTCGCCCAAGCGGGGATCGGCGATGGTGACGGTGGAAACTGCACCTGGTGCAGGGGCGGACCCGTAGCCCTAGGCGCGGGTGGTGGTACTGTCGATGGTGGCGGCGCCTGGTGGAGCTGCACCGGCGCCTGCGGCGTGGGGGCCGGCGGTGACGCCGGAAGAAGCTGCTGGGTCTGGCCCTGCTCCGAGGCGCCGGTGCCCAGGTTAGGGCTGGGCGGGGCCGGTGGAGGACCCTGCTCCGAGGCCGCTGGAAGGTAGGGCGCGACGGAGGACGGCGCGGCCGGCGCAGTCCAGGTGGGCCACTGCGGCCCGTGGTGGCGAGAAGTGGCGGGGCTGCCGGCGCGATCTGCGGCGGCCACTGCGCCCAAGGCGGCGGTGCGGCCGCTGGGGCGGGGAGCGCCGGGTAGCCTCCGGTGACAGCCCCCGGTGCCGAGTACCACGGAAGCGCCTGCTGACCCGCGGCCATGGCTGGATGGAGTCCGGTGATGGCCCCCGGTGCCGAGTACCACGGAAGCGCCTGCTGACCCGCGGCCATGGCTGGATGGAGTGGTGGGGGCGGCCCGTACGGACCTGCCAGGTAGAGGCGGATCCCTTGAACCGCGGTGACGAGGTCGTTGAGGACGCCCGCCATGGCCTCCGGCGTGAACTGTTGCGGCTGCGGGGGAGGTGATGGCGGCGGCGAGTGTTGGACGGGGGCCTGTGGCTGCCCTTGGCCCGGCGTGGTGCCGGGTGCCGTTAGGACCGGCGCTGAGAGCGACGCAGTGGTGCCCGCCGAGAGCGAGGCCGTGACGCCCGGCGCAGAGGCGGCGGTGGTGGAGGAGTTGGCGGGCAGCGGTGGTGGTGGCGGTGGAATTGGCGGAGACATGGTCGAAACCCGGTTACCTGATACCAAATTGATATGATCAAGTACTCTACCAGGTCTAGGGCGTAGGTGGTAAGGGAAGGATGGAGGGAGACGTGGCGAGGATCGGGCGCGCCGGCGGCAGGGCGCCGTCGCGGCTAGGAGAAGGGCGGCGGCTAGGGCTGTTGGCGGCTAAGGTTCCGGCTCCTCGGGGAGCCGGGCAATAGGAGATAATATTCTTCTTATTGCTTGCCTTCAAAAAGAGTCTTACAACCTATATTTATATCCTAGATAACTTGTAGAAGAATCAACCTAAGATAACTTGCCTAAGATAACTTGCCTAATCTGAAAATAAAAACTAAAATAACTTGCGAGCCTAAGCCGGCCGGCCATAACATCATATCTAATGAACATACTTATTTCTTCACTTTGTTCAGGAGAGAGAACAAAATAATTCGGTTTGTTGGCAAGACTACTTAAACGCTCTTAAGTTTGCCGTTCATTGCCTACTACTTATGCACTGGTGTGTGTGTGCCTAATCTTGTGTTTTGATTGAGTTGTCTATCAAACGATGACCAATATTTTCCTACTCCCTTCGATCCATATTCCTTGTGTTAGATTTGTCTAGATACGGATGTATCTTATGCTAAACCGTGTCTAGCGTATGTAGATAAATCTAAGACAAGTAATATGGATCGGAGGGGTACTAGAATTCTGACTATATTGTTGAATTTTTAGGCTGTTGTCAAACTAAACCTATTTTGGAAGAATCTTCAGACTTTTGTTGACCATGATTTAGCTTAGTACATAGTTTTGTTGTCAACTGCCCAACATTCTGAACATTGTATTGAGTGCACATTGAATTCTGTTTGATTTTTTTTGTTGGCCAAAGGTTCCAAACTTCTCACTCTATGGGGCTCTTTGCCATGGACCGGCACAATTAAATGGGTAAAAAACTATGCCTAATCTGGGCATGACTTGTAAATCGTGCAAGGATTTTACTGAAATGTAGTAGTTTCTAGTTTGTTACTAGAAGCCCAGCTTTTATAGGTAGTATGTACTATCTTCTCTTATTGCACCCACAGCCATTGGTGTAGACTTAACATGATGCATCACTATACTACATAGCATTACTGATCACTAGTCACTTCGTTTCCTATAACTATCTTTAGCCACATTCCTATTTTCAAAAACTACGATCACCTTACCAGTTTGAAAGCATTTAAGTGCAGAAATACAGTAGTAAACAATTTGTTATTTTTTCTCAACTGGCAAATGTTTTGAAATGGATTCCCGGTAATAGTGGGACCTGGGCTGCGACTTGCAATTTGTAGTTTGACGACCCGTTTAGAGTTAAGCTAGGCATTAAGAAAAATTAAACCCAACCCAAACATGAGTTCTTCTATCTGATATAACATCATATCTAAATTCCAAACATGAGTTCTCAGTAATCCATGTCACCCATCTAATTAACTAATCTGATGTAGATATGAGCAAGAGGTTTGCCGTCTAGGCTGAGATACTACTAATTATTATTTAAATGAATTCGGCATGAGTGATAGTTGTTCATATCTTCTTCAATTTTGCCCACAATCAAGAATGCAGGAGTGGTTAAATTTCTTGTATTACTACTACTGCTGACTTTGCTATTTTAAACCTTCCACAGATAGAAGAAAACACTCAATCTGAGAGAGGTGGTGAGAAATAGCCATGCATGGTCTCTCCTATCCTTTCTGTCAAAATAGCAGCCTTGTCGATCAAATGCATAAAAAGAAAACATGCATGTGATCAGGCTTGGTTAGTTAGGTGTCTAAAAGGATAAACAAGTTGGGGTAGGCTAGATATGAAACCCTTTCACGAGGACTTCCCAGGAGGTCACCCATCCTAGTACTACTCTCGCCCAAATGGGTTTCATACCCAAAAGACTGGCTAGTTTTTTTGTTGGCTCGCCAAGCCTATCACAACCCTTAGATATGAAACCCTTTTACGAGGACTTCTCAGGAGGTCACCCATCCTAATACTACTCTCGCTCAAATGGGTTTCATACCTATAGGACTGGCTAGTTTTTACGTTGGCTCGCCAAGCCTATCACAACCCTCCTCCTTTACCCGGGCTTGGGACCGGCTATGCCTAGAAGACATAGGCGGAGTTCTGGTCCCTCGCTTCTACTGTACAAATTTGGTAATCTTTCTCGACTCTATATTTTGAGCTGTTATTTTATTCGACTAGACAAATACCTCCCTATACATTCAATAAGTTTTCTGTAGCATGTTTTCTTTGGGTAGGATCCATTTTGTTAATAGCATAGTGTGCATTACTGTGTGCATTACTGTGATTATAAGCCAAGACAAACTGTACAATCAAAATCCATATGATCAAACATTTCTACACTAAAGTGCCACCAATTACATTTTGTTTCCATTCGATCCAACTTGGATCAAGTTCCACTACCATTAAAGATAACGGAACAAAGGTCCACAGCCAAAACGTAGCGTCAGAATGCAGAGTGCGGAGAAAATAAAAGGGAGGCCCTGCCCCTAGATGTTTCGACATCAAGACCCCATCTGAAAGCCACCAATTACAAATATCTATGTTGGAAACAATACCCAGCGGTAAACCATTTTGTTGCTCTCCATGGTCACACAATGCTGCCTAACATATAGTAAATGCCACACTGCAAACCAATGCATAAGGCGCACACCAGCCAAACCTAATGAGGTAAACAAACAAAATGGATGTATAAATGTTGTGCAGAATATTTCAACTTGTTTTTACCTTTTTTTTTGAAACGGAGGCAAAAGATATGCCTCATCCATTAATTGAGAAGAAGTTTAAAGATGTTACAAACAACACAGATATACAAAGTCTCAGTCTCCAGACATTAGTTTACCCGAATGCTTGGCACCCACATTACTCCAAAGAGCGGCATTCTCCTCGATGATGGCGAGCAGAATTGGTGGTGGCATGGACTTGTGCCGAAACACCCATGAGTTGCGCTCGTTCCAGATGACCCAAGAGGGTAGCATCGTGAGGGAGGCCATGCCATTCCGATTAGGGCGATGAGGCTCAGAGATACCGATCCACCAAGCTTTGATGGAAGGGATGGTGATCCATGATGAACAGTCAACGGAGTGGAGATGGAGCCACTCTTTAACCATGCCTCAAATCCTAATGGTGAAGCGACACTTGAAGAACAGATGATCAACGAATTCGGGTCTCTCTTGCAAAGTGGACATATGCCACATTTTGGCCACCCCCTTTTCAAATCTATTGGCGGCCCAAACTCGACTTTGGATGGCCAACCATACGAAAATTTTGACTTTCGCAGGGCCCCAAAGCTTTCCACACTGCCAACTCCATGCATAAAGTAATGAGGCCATGAAATTCTGCTTTATAAGCGGAGGCCGCCAAGTAGTGCCCACTTACCGTATGCTTCCATGTGATGTCCTTTATCCCCATCGTGAGATGGACCTCCCGCAAGTTGGTCCAAAGGGAGACAATTCGGCGGATGTGCTTAGTCGTCCAATTCTCAGGAGCTTAATTTTGGAGAGCCAAGCTCCCTTTTTCTTGGCTTCGGCCACCTTCCACATCTTCATAGTGGACGCCTTGTAAATCAAAGGTGCAATCTCCTTATGTTGCACCCGATTGAGCCAAGGGAGACCTAAAAAGGTGCCCGCTCACAATTGCCAATGGTGATAGTGTAGGAGGTGTAGAACAGGTTGAGCTCCGCATCATCGCAAGGGTTTCCCATACGCACCCATATTTGTTGGGTTCCTTCCATTCAAACGAAAACCATGGCAATCGCAAATGCAGTGTATGAGCAAACTTGAAGTGGTTGAGTACCTCGAGGCCGCCAAGGGGGTAGGGCTGACAGACGATATGCCAGTTATTCTCATTTCTGTCGCATCTAATAGAGCGACCAGTTATTCTCTCCACTACGCCCCTACTAGATCCAAAGTGAACATGCATAAAAAGGTTGGGCCATCGCCAATCAAAGTAACCCATGCTATTCTCATTTCTGCCGCATCTAATAGGGCGGCCAGTTATTCTCATCACTATGGTCTGATCCTTGGTGCCAACCTATTAAGATTAAAAGTATAAACCATTCACAATATATTCATTTGTTCAGTTGATTTTTGACAGGGCCACAGATGAATAGCTAGTTTAGAACTGCTCTAATTCATTTGACAGCATCTGTTTGTGCAAGATGGCACAGAGCCACAGAGGCAAGGTGGGACAAACTATGCAACTAATATCCAAGAGATCAACATCCCTTACGTTCTATATGTAAATGAACTCTCAGCTTCAAACAAACATTAAATTTTAGTCGGGAGAAAAAGAGCTCACTGACTGCTTCCAAAATTTAGTACATTGTTCTTATATCAGGTAAATTCTAGTGCACAGTTGCCTTCTGCAAGCGGCAGCATAATATTCACCTGGGTTAGGCGGCCTTGTTGTATGGCATATGAACTTGAGAACTTCTCCACAAAATACCTTCACCATTATCATCATTCTGCTATAATACCTTCACCATTGTCAATCATCAGCTGTTAAAATTTGCAGCTATCAATCATCAACTGTTGTCAATCACAGATATTTTCATGTGTTTTAAGAGGGAAAATTAGGACTCATCTGTTGGAATTAACCACGCTGTTGTAGTTCGGTTAGGACACAAATCAGTCACCGTTTAATGTTTTTGCATGCCACCCGAGTGCAAGATCAACGCGGGGGGCAAAGCATTTTATGTTTACATTACAATTTTAGCAAGCGATTAATTAAGTTTCTGATTTTGCCCTGTTATGTAATTTGGGCTGCTCATGTTCTCAATTTTAGAAAATGTATTTTTTTATGATTTTATCCATTAATAATAGAACATAAGATTTTATGGCATATGGTATCAACTAATAAGATAACATAAGACATTCATAACATCACAATTCAGCGATCAGCCTATATATACCTCAAGGTAAAAAAAACCTTGGCCAATTACTTCTAATATGTACAATATATAAATACATATGACAAAAGAACAAACAAGGCTAAGTATTCATTCCCAATTTCTAGGATACACGGTGTGGTCGGCATCAGAGGGGTGTCTAGGACAAAAACATATAGATGAATGAAAGTGGTGGGGGTGCCCGAACTATAAACCTATGATGTCAAGTATAACTTATATATCTAAATCTTATACTATTTCATAAATTTATACATGAAATTTCACTTGTATTTATTGGTTCTGGCGAAAAGCCATGTAGTTAATTGACTACACACCCATAACATGGATTTGACACTGAATCCAAGACGCAGGAGGATCAAGGCCAAGATCAGCATGACAATGGCAATGATCAAGCCCTTCCTGGCTAGGAGCCAGTTCTTTGTCTTGGTTGCTACTTCTACTCCTCGCTGTGCTCTGCCCATCCATCGCATCATTCTTTCTAGACCTTCTGGAGATAATGAAGACATAGCTTGTTGCGCTTTGGCCGCATCCTCCTTGGAGACCTTCATGCCGAACTTCTGACTCAGGTCTGCCATCACATCAGGACTCATGTTCTCCATCATGGACACAAACATCTGCCGCATAGCTGGGTCTTCCATGGATTTTCTCACGGCTTCTTGCATATCAGCTATAGAAGGTGGGGAACTAGATGGCGACTGGTTGTTTACTACAATTTCATCATGGTTCTCTGCAACATTTTGCAAAGACGGAGGCTGGAAGGTTGGAAGTTCTTCTACAATCTCTTGAATAACAACTCCTTTTGGAAGTTCTTCTACAACCTCTTCAATAACAAATCCTTTTGGCATATTTCCTTCAGCTGCAAGTTTTCCCTGTGTTTCTCTCAGTACCTCAGCAATGGTTTCATCCTCGGGAGAGATTTCATGAGCTTTACTCAAGTCAGCGACGGCAGCCTGTAGGTTCCCCAGTCCCCTGTACGCTTGGCCCCTCCGGTAGTACGCCTTGACGATGCGAACCTTCTTTCACGCAATCTACCCGAACCTTCTTTCACGCAATCCTCGAACCTGCCCGATTTCAGGTAACAGGACATGCGATTAAGGCTGCACTGCACCCTTAATGTGTGCGCAGCTGCCGACGGCACGTTCTGCAAGCTATCCTTGGCGAGGTCGTACTTGGCAGCAGCCTCGGCGTACCGCCCACGGCTGTGAAGCTCGTTCCCCTGCTGCTTCAGGGCCTTGGCACCGGATATGGCGTGTGAGATGTGAGCGTCAGCTTGGGCCTTCATGGCGGCGAACTCCTCGGGCTTAGCGGTGGCGATCTTTTCGGCCATGCAAAGCATCTCCTCTGGACTAGTTTTGTTCAGCTGCTGAGATGCTATTTTGAAGTCGTGCGCCGTCATGTTTATCATGCTCTCGGATGCTAGCTTCACCAGGTCGGGGTTGGACGCGAGCTGCCGCTGCATCCTGGCCAGGTCGTCCGGGGACATGCGCCGCACCTGCTCCTCCGCCAGCCGCATCATCTCCGGGTTCATCATGGCGCCGCCCGCCGGCCGCCGAGCAATCCCGATTGGATCGACGTCAAAATGATGCACTCGGAGCTCGCGGAGTTGGGAATTAGCTGCGCTCTCGTACGTCTGGCTTTTCTTTGGTGGCTGATTCGTAAGGTCTGTTGCCATATTTATTTACCGGCCGGGGTCGTGGAGAGGTGACCCGAGTCCAATCCAAGACGGATACGTACGTACGCAGTCCAAGCCGACACGGATAGGAGCACCGGTGTGTACCAGATGATTGCCACGGAAATACGTGATCATTTTTCTTGACAAACTTTGAGGGAGGTTCTAGATGAGATCATCGCGGAGGAGCAAAGCGTCTTTGTTCCCGGGCGGTTGATTACAGACAACGCCATCACGGCTTACGAGTGTATCCATGCTATGAAAAGGAAGAGAACTAAACAAGGGTGGTGTGCGGTCAAGTTGGATAGGATGAAGGCGTACGATCGTGTGGAGTGGGCGTATCTCCAAGAAATCATGTTGCAGCTAGGTTTCTTTGAGGAATGGGTATCTCTAGTTATGAGATGTGTTAACTCCGTTACCTTTCAGGTGAAGATGAATGGAGAACTGTTGCCTTCTTTTCGCCCCTCCAAAGGCATATGGCAAGGTGACCCTGTCTCCCCCTACTTGTTTCTACTTTGCGGGGAAGGGCTCTCTTGCTTGTTGAAGAACTATGATGCTGGATGGGTCGATAGAGGTATACGGCCGGGGTTGAGAGCCCCTTGGATCTCGCATTTCTTATTTGCGGATGATTGTCTAGTCTTTATGAAGGCAGACTCAAGGAGTGCACAAAGGTTGAATGAAATTCTTCAAGCCTATCACCTGGGCTCAGGGCAGTGTGTAAACAAGGCCAAAAGCTCGGTTTTTTCCAGCCCAAACAAGGAGTAAAAAGTAACTTGCAAATCTACAGAGAAACTCTTGCAGAGAAATACCTGGGCTTGCCCACAGCGGGGGGCCGGATAACAGAAGAAAGTTTTGTACACTTGAAAGAGCAAGCAAGGTCCAGGGTACAAGGATATTGCGAAAGGCTAATGTCAATTGCGGCTAGGATGGTTCTTCTCAAAGCGGTGATTCAAGCCCTACCGGCCTATTCTATGAGCTGTTTTAAGCTCAATAAAGGCTTATGCCAGAAAGTCACGGCAATGATGTCAAAGTTTTGGTGGGATGAATCTCTTGATAAGAGAAGAATGCACTGGCAATCGTGGGAGAAGATGGCTATCTCAAAATCCAACGGAGGTTTGGGATTCCGGGACCTGGAGCTGTTCAATGATGCAATGCTCGCCAAACAGGCGTGGCGACTATTGGATAGGCCAGACAGTCTATGCGCGCGTGTTCTTAAGGGTCGATACTACCCAGATGGAGATTTCTTGCAGGCAGGATGCCCTGCTAGCGCCTCCACTACGTGGAAGGCCATAATCACTGGCAGGGAGGTGCTTAAAAAGGGTTTAGTCCGCAGAGTTGGTGATGGTACTACTACGGAGGTATGGCATGATAACTGGATACAAGGGAGCAAAACTTTCAAACCAGTTTGTAATAGGGGAAGTGACCCCATACACCTTGTGTCTGATTTGATGACGGAGAATGGTGACTGGAATGAGGAAGTTATCGAGAGAACCTTCATTGCCCCAAATGTAATGGCCATCCTTAATATGCCAAGGCCGCGAGTTGTTGTACCCGATTTTTGGGCATGGGGCTATGAGAGGTCCGGGATTTTCACAGTTCGATCTGCGTACAGGATGCTTCTGGAATCCCGTGAAAATGGTTTGAACCAGGTTGGCAGTTCCTCCCGGGGGGAGGAGGTGTGGAAATCACTATGGCGTTTGAAGGTACAACCCAAGATAAGAATTTTCTGGTGGCGGGTCCTTAAGGGATTCCTGCCGGCGAAGGAGGAGCTATGCCAAAGACATGTAGGGGAAGATCTTACATGCCCAATGTGCGGCAACCAGGAGGAGTCGCTGTTTCATTCTCTGGTGACATGCGATCACGCGAAGTTATTCTGGAGAGAGGCAGAAGTTTTTTCGAGTTTAAGGTTCCACGGCTACACCCAGCCACGTGGTGGAGGGACTTGCTTGATCCCAGCTTCATTGGGAGAGACCGGGCGGCCATCATTATCTCAGTCATGTGGACAATCTGGTCAAGTAGGAACAAATACACTCATGAGGAGGTCAAATATCAGCGCGGGAGGTCGATGGTCCTAGTGAAGGAACTCATCCAAGCGCTGTACATCCCTTCCAATGCTGTTGATGGGAGGAGTCCCGCAAAGGAGAAATGGAAGCCACCGGAAGAAGGATGGTGTAAGATCAACACGGACGCTGCGGTGGACGTGAATGGGGTTTCATCAACGATCAGTTTGGTGGCTCGGGGCCATGGCGGAGAGCTTATGCTAGCCAGGGGTTGCAAGCTGTCGGGGGTGACGGACCCATACTGCGCTGAACTGCTAGGTGTCAGGGAAGCTGTGCGTCTGGCTTTGGAGAAGGGCTGGACGCGGGTGACCATCGAAACGGACTGCAAAACTATTATAGATGAGTACATGGCAACGGAGTGCAGGTCGACAGGTAGTCCGATCATCAGCGAGATCAAATCCTATCTCCAGCACTTTCAGGGGTTACGATTCAATTATGTTAGAAGAGAGGCCAATGAGGTGGCTCACTGGTGCGCCAGAGAGAGCCTGGCTAGTACTTCGACTGTAATTTTCTTTGATGTTTTCCCTGCTTCATTGATTGCCCTAGTGCAATCGGATGTAAACCGTCTAAGTAAGCGCGGTTCTAAAAAAAATTCTTGACAAACTTTATTATATTAAAAATTATGCATATGTCATAATCATAGAAAGCTAAAAATGGTTTTTTCAAGGATAACAAAAGGCCTTCCTAGATCTTGTAATTTTCAAGCAAAACCAAAGCCGGTACAATGGAAAGAGAACTGAACGCTGAACGACCAGTAAAAAGTAAACTTTACACTAAAAATCATAATAGTCAAAAAACATGGCACTCCTTCCTCGAAGTGCCACCGGAGAAGGATACGAAGTGTTCCTATCATCGGCGCCTATAATGGTATAATTAAGTAGGCTTTTATTGAGAAGGATGATGACTGGAGGCCATGGATGCAGCTAGCGTGGACAGCGGAGCACCATGGTCTCAATTGTGACTCCGGGTCCGAAGGCCAGCATGGCGCCCCACTCCGGCAGCAGGCTCCGGCGCCGGCGCAGCTCGTCGAGCACGAAGACGATGGTCGCGCCGCTCATGTTGCCGTACTCGCGGAGCACGCGCCGGCTGGCCGCCAGCTTCTCCGGCTCCAGCTTGAGCACCTTGTCTATGTTGTCCAGGATCAGACGGCCACCTGGGTGCACCGCCCAGAAGAGGTCGTTCCACTTCCCGTTCCCTGATAATGGAGACGGAAGATGAGCACCACCGTTGTCGTCGTCGTCTCCACCACAGAATGCATGGATGAGGCAGCCCTGGACGTTGTGTCCGATGAGCGTGGGCACCTGGATGGAGAGGTGGAAGTCGATGCCACCGCCGGACACCTGCATGCCGAGCGCGTGCTCGGTCTTGGGCACCGTGGTCTGCGTGGCGTGGACCATCTCAAAGATGGGGCGCTGCTCGCCGTCGAGGAACGGACCGGCCCCGACAATGACTGCGCCGGCGCCGTCCCCGAAGATGGCGTGGCCGACGAGGTTGCCGCCGTCGGGCGCGCCGAAGCAGACCAGCGTGGTCTCGGAGCAGGCCACGAGGACGCGTGCTCCACGGTTGTTCTCGGCGAGCTCCTTGGCGAGGCCGAGCGCCCTGCCGCCGCCATAGCAGCCGTGGAGGCTGAGCATGGTGCGGCTCACCGTGGGCCTGAGGCCGAGGAGCGTGGCCAGGCGGAGGTCGGCGCTCGGGGCGCCGCAGGCGGAGTAGGTGGTGAAGACGAGGTGGGTGATCTCGGTCGCCGGGCGGCCCCACTCGGCGATGGCCTTGGCCGCCGCGCACTGCGCCAGCTTCGGGACAGCGTCGACGGTCATGTCGACCCGCGTGTCCAGCGACAGCAGCTCTGGGTCGAACAGCTCCGGATGAGCCGCCAGCGCCTCCTCCGTCAGGTGGAAGTGTCGCTTGTCGATGCCCGCGTTCCCGCCTGGAACCAGGAATAGCATTTAGTGGTGCTAGGAATAGGGAAACTATTCCCTCCGTCCCATAATATTTTGACGTATCAAAAACGTTCTTATATTACGGGACAGAGGGAGTAGTATGCATGGGACTATAATCAATCAACCAATAGGAAAAACCGTTGTACAAATTCTCGTTAGCTTCTGTTTGAGGTCAGTGAGGTGGTCACTATTGGTGACGCGGAAGAGGGTGTCGGGGAAGACGTCCTGGGGCATTAGCACGCCGGTGGGGTTCGCCGTGCCGATGCCGAGCATAGCCGCAGGGCCTTGGGCGTGCGGCCGCGGCACCTCGGCTGTGCCGTGCCCGTTGGAGTTGGTTCCGCAGCTTCCCATGGCCGGCCGAGTATGTATTTGCTGGGCAGACGACGCGCTTGTCGATCTTTGCGTCTAAGAGGCCTGTGAATCTTGGTGCATGGGCTAAGGTTTTATAGTTAGCTACTCCTTTGGTTGGCTCGCAAGCCTAAGCAGTTCCAAGAGACAAGGAATGAATAATTCCAGGGCAATATTGCCAACTACTCCCTCCGTTCCTAGTTATAAATATAAGCACTAGCATATACTCCATATTGAAATCAATCCCTAAATGGTCTTATATTTACGAACCAAGGGAGAGTAGCAAAGTGGCCCTCACAAATTTGTGCTTTAGTATATTTAACAAAGTTGTGTTAACTAACAAAGGTAATACCGACCATTTTTGCACTACTGTGGGAGGCTGCTAACGCGACACTACAATCAGAGATCCTTCGGGTGGGTGTTACTAGCCGTCTTGTGTGCATTCTGTTTCGCTTACTTGAGGTTAAGTGTAATTGATGAGTTATGTGTGCACAAGTTTCACTTTATTCTGCTAGCCATTCAGCTTGACGCGGGACTAGTAATTGTCTTGGACTCGACACGTAAAGACCCTATAGAGTGGGCGACGATGAGTGAAATGCTCCAGAAGTAAGTTCAATCATTATCGCACCATATTGGCAACTTTCGTTCATTTCCTGATATCAAATAATCATTTTCTTTGCCGTGCAGAGTTTGGAAAAAGTTCACCAACGAACCTAGGGGTGAATGGAAAGAGGAGATGTGATTTTTACATCACAAAGTAAGTAGTACTAGCTAGTTCTGCGCATCTCCCATTCATTCTATTTTCAATAGCATTATCATGCTTGATTATTATTTTGATTGAACTCTATCTTGTAAAGTACTGCATGAAGAAGGAAACCGGAAATAATTTATGTGGATATTACGTTTGCGAGTGGATTCACAAGACTACCTGTGAGAAGGGCAGCTATTTTCAATAACTTCAAGTACGTATACAATATTCACAATTTTTTTTACACATATATATGTGTAAAATGTTTGGGGCATCTTGGTGCCCGTTATAGCAAGTGATATTCATGGTGCATGAAGTACAATCCATGACATATGACTTTCCAATTTTTATTTGCATGCGCTATAAATTTTAATAGGCAATGATTGCTTTCCAAAAATATATACTACTGATTTCCTTGCAATGATCTCCACGAGCAGTGGAGGGGGATATGAAACCATAGCGGAGAAACATGGACGAGAGGTTTGGACACGGATTGGAACGGGCCAGTTGAGTCACTTATCTTTGGAAGGCCTTCGTGGCCAGTTACTTCATCCACCAGCTTATTAGCACTGTTAGGCACCAGAGTGGCAGGCGTTACATGTCCTATTTCGAATAACCATTCCTACTCCAGAATTTCCATGTTCCACTAGGAATCACCAGTCCAGAAAATAGACATGTGTCCCAGGGCCTAAAACGCTGGGGCAAAATTAGTTATTTGATCTCTCTACCTAAGATTAGCGCAAACTAACCCCAATTCAAAATATTTTCATGATCCAAACCTTTTTGGTGACCCCACCCATCCTGGTGTTTGCGTTGCACGGGAGACACCATAGTGAATGATGTTTCACCCTGGCCCACAATCAGGCCCTCCATGTTGACCATAGGATGTGGCACGGGACAAAACGCCATGATCCATGGTGTTTGGCCACGATCCACACCCTACCCCACAATCACGATGCACAATGAGCAGACAAATTTTTTTTGGGAGGGGGGGGGGGGGGGGGGGGGGGGGGGCGATAAGATAAAACAGGGGTAACTTGTGGCAAAAGTTGCGCTAAATTGTGGAAAAGTTGAGGATTTCTGCAAAATAGGGGTGCAAGCAGTCACAAAAGTGAAACTAGGGTGTAAAAAATGGAATTCACTCTAGAATTTGGAATGCACTTACTATGGAGTAATGGTAAATGGAGAAGGGACCGACTAATTTCACATGACTCTTTTTTTTTTCAGTTTTAGTCAATTTGCCCAAGTTAGCTTGTCACCTCCGTTCCCATTGTTGTTGACCTGCCCACCTCCATCAGCCTAGCTGCCGCCTCCGTTGCCCTTGGCTGTCTTCACTGTTGTGCCACCCCGCTATGCCCTTCCACCTCGGTCATCCCTCTAAAACTACGTGTTTTTTGGCACCCGTGACCCCGGGTATACTATTGCCTCTCGTCTTTCAGTATCCTGATTATGATCTACTCACAGTATTGCCAGTGACGGTGAAGATAGTACTCCCTCCGTTTCATAATGTAAGACGGTTTTTCACACTATACTAGTGTCAAAAAACGTCTTACATAGCTAGCAAAACAGATATACAACTGGACCACGGATGATCATAGGCTTGTTTCTCTCCCTTGCCATGGAAGTTGGTCGCTCTAGTTATGCTCGTCATTATCAACAATATGCAAATTATTGTGGCCACGTCACTTAAACACTGCATGTGGCCGGGCACATGTATCCTATGAATTGCTGGGTTGGTCAGAGAGCTTTATTTTATTTTGTAGCTATACCCTTTAATGGACCGACATACTAGCAAGTACTAGTACTACCGTGCCAAACATCCTCTTTGTCCTCGTGGGCCAGCTCACACTAACTGCACGTTAATAGGCGACACAATATTTATGTTTAAGAGGGGGAAAAACTTAAGTTGCCAGCACCACGGACTAACGTGTGAACATGCTACTGTTAGAAGTAATCTCGGTGCATTGGAAGTAGTCACGTAGACGTTATTTCCGTTTCTGAATATGCTGAATAATAGCCAGAAGTACGTTCTGTTCGTGCTGCGGCTTAATAGCTTCGGGTGTTAGTTTTCTTCAGTTATTTTCTCCTCTTTAATCGGTAGAGCGATGACCACGATCTGACCGTGGGATGGAGCGGATATAACGGATAGTGGGCTTCCAGTTTGTTGCGATGGAATAAAAGGAAAGAAGCGAAAAGGACGCAAGGTTGAGCATTTCACAAAAGGCTGTAAAAGGCTGTGTCCGTATGTCTCCTCTTGTTATGTTATGCTCCAAATTCAAGTATAAAAAGAAAGACTAACTTCTGACGAGCGAGCGGAGCGAGACCCGTCGCCGGTAGGCTTGCGCGGAGTGAGGCCCGTCGCCGGTACGGATTAGTATTGACCTCGGTCACCTGTGTTATATATACCTCTTGTAAGCCACTGCACGGGATAAGTCGATCAGTTGTAAAACTCCGGCGTTTGCAATCTCCTTTGATATAGTGAAATCTGGCTGGCCCGTGGTTTCCCCCCTTCTTGTTGGAGGAGTTTTCCACGTTAAATCTTGTGTCTCCTGCTTGTTTTTGTTATTTGTCGAGTTGATTTGCCTATCGTATCTCTAACAAGTGGTATCAGAGCCTTGTTTCTGTCTAGGATTTTGACGACATGGCATCGATGAAGTTTGATCTTGCGCTGCTGGACTAAGACACGAGCACTAGTAGAAAACATGGCCTTTGGTTCAGGCCAAATAAGCTCATTAGTCCCGATTCCGTCACGAACCGGGATCCATGGGGGCATTGGTCCCGGTTCGTGAGGCCAAGGGCCTGTCGGGCCTCGTGGGGGCATTGGTCCCGATTCGTCTGGCCCCTTTGGTCCCAGTTGGTGGGACGAACCGGGACCAATGGGCCTTGCTCCTCGCCCACCACCATTGGTCCCGGTTGGTGGCTTGAACCGGTACCAAAGGGTGTTCTTTAGTCCCAGTTCCAGCCACGAATCGGGACCAATGTGATGCCTATATATACCCCTCGCCGGCGAGCAGAGCACTCCACACTGCTCTGTTTTTTTGGCCGGTGAGGGGAGGGCTTTGTGGTGCTCTAGCTCACCTCCTATGCACATGAGGTGTTCGATGGAATGCCCGAGCCACACTACTTAAGCTTTCTCCTCTCCAAGCTCGACCTCCAAGCTCCATTTTCCTCAATATTTGTCTAGGTTTAGCGGTCCGTCACGTCCCGTCCCCGTCTTCACCGTCGTCGATCACCCGCACCGATCTCGTCGCCGGCACCATCGATCATGGTGAGCCTCTTATTCTTATCTTCTTTCTGAAAGGAAAAAAAATTCTTACTTGTATGTTTAGATAGAAACTTTTATAATTTTCTTACTTTTATTATTGCTTCTTATTATATAGTGCGATGGTTTTGGTATCCGCACCCGTCGGCCCTCGTCATGTCTATGATTCAGATGTGGTATATATTATCTTTTATAACTATTTGGTTCATTTATTGTTTATGACAATTATGCCGACCAACATGACATTGATTTTACTTATCTAGGAGGTATGTGAATCAGAAATTCCAACTGACCCTATTGTCGAGAGGTTAAATTTAGTTGAAGAAGAAAACAATTTCTTGAAGGAAAAAATAAAAAAAATTGAGGAGGAGAAAATGATATTGGAGTTGCGTGTTGCAGATGTCGTCGATGATCACAAGATCAAGATGGATGCGATGCGCTTGAAGATTACAAAGATTAGAAAATATGCCTTTCATACCAAGGCTTGGTATCATTATGCCATTGGATCAATTGTTACCTTGATTGCTATTATAATCGCATTTGGTTTCGCATTGAAATGTTTTACATAGTTTCAATGTAGTTTTATTAGATGCTCTCGAGAGCTATATGTTGTTCAATGAGAACTATGTATGTACTTTGATTTTAATGTGATGATGAACTTCTATTAATTTGGTCACTTAATTATTTATTCATGATGTTCTGTAATGGTTTTTGACATACTTAATTATATATCATGCACGCAGATGAACCGACAATGGATGTACGGTGACAGACACACCTCTGAGTACATTAAGGGCGTGCATAATTTTCTCGAAGTGGTTGCGGCAAACAAGCAGAATGGTTTTATGTGCTTTCCATGCCCTATAATATGAAGTCTTACTCTGACTCAAAAACTTTTCACACCCACCTGCTTTATAAGGGCTTCATGCCACACTATAATGTTTGGACCAAGCACGGAGAAATAGGGGTTATGATGGAAGACATCGAAGAAGAAGAGGATGATGACAACTATGTGCCCCCTTAATATGGTGATGCTGCAACGGGGGAAGCTACTGAAGATCAAGAGAAACCAGACGATGTGCCTGATGATGATCTATGCCGGGTCATTGTTGATGCAAGGAGACAGTGCAAAAGTGAAAAGGAGAAGCTGAAGTTCGATCGCATGCTAGAGGATCACAAAAAAGGTTTGTACCCCAATTGCAAAGATGGCAACACAACGATCGGTACCGTACTGGAATTGCTGTCGTGGAAGGCAGAGAATGGTGTGCCTGACAAAGGATTTGAGAAGCTACTGAATTTTTTTAAGAAGAAGATTCCAAAGGATAACGAATTGCCCGACAATACGTATGCAACAAAGAAGGTTGTGTGCCCTTTAGGATTGGAGGTGCAGAAGATACATGCATGCCCTAATGACTGCATCCTGTACCGCGGTGTGTACGAAGATTTGAACACATTCCCGGTATGCGGTGCATTGCGATATAAGATCAGACGATATGACCCTGGTGATGTTGATGGCTAGCGCCCCAGGAAGAGGGTTCCTGCCAAGGTGATGTGGTATGCTCTTTTAATACCACGGTTGAAATGCCTATTCAGAAACAAAGAGCATGCCAAGTTGATGCGATGGCACAGAGAGGACCGTAAGAAAGACGGGAAGTTGAGAACACCCGCTGACGGGTCACAGTGGAGAAAAATTGAGAGAAAGTACTGGGAGGAGTTTGCAGGTGACGCAAGGAACGTATGGTTTGGTTTAAGCGCGGGTGGCATTAATCCTTTTGAGGAGCAGAGCAGCAATCACAACACCTGGCCCGTGACTCTATGTATCTATAATCTTCCTCCTTGGTTGTGCATGAAGTGGAAGTTCATTATGATGCGAGTTCTCATCCAAGGCCCTAAGCAACCCGGTAACGACATTGATGTGTACCTAAGGCCATTAGTTGAAGAACTTTTACAGTTGTGGATTGGAAACGGTGTACGTGTGTGGGATGAGCACAAATAGGAGGAATTTGACCTGCATGCGTTGCTGCTTCTCACCATCAATGATTGGCCTGCTCTCAGTAACCTTTCAGGACAGACAAACAAGGGATACCATGCATGCACGCACTGTTTAGATGACACCAAGAGTATATACCTGAACAAATGCAGGAAGAATGTGTCGAAAGAAAGGCAAGCATTTCAAAGGCGAGGCAGATCACCGGAAGAAGCCCGCCATGCGTACCGGTGATCACGTACTTGCTATGGGCAATGATTTAAAAGTAATATTCGGAAAGGGTCCTGGCGGACTATCTATTCGAAATGACGCTGAGGGAAACGCACCCATGTGGAAGAAGAAATCTATATTTTGGGACCTACCCCACTGGAAAGACCTAGAGGTCCGCTCTTCAATCGACGGTATGCACGTGACGAAGAATCTTTGTGTGAATCTGCTAGGCTTCTTGGGCATGTATCTATACCTACTATTAAAGGGAATAGATATTTTTGGTTTGGTTTCGCTTTGTTTCGTCCCGTTTTAAGTATTTTTACGTGTATTGCCTTTTTTTTAGTTTTGTTCGTTTGAGAAACATACATGCAAATGAAGGAAACCGGGACAATATGAATGAAACCAGGACGTACATATAAAGGAAACTTAACTGAAACAAAAGCGGAGCGGCCGGACACACGTTGTAACCTGACCCAAATAAATATACATGGAGTCCGAACTAGCTACGGGCTGCCGGGTGCCGGCTAGCTTGATTTTTTCCCAACTAAACACATGAATACATGTTAAGCAGGCTTTGTGGATCCGACGGCGACTACATGGCTGCATTTTGCAAAGATGGTGAAAGCACACAAATTTATTCATCTGGGAATAATTGATGTGTACCACAAATCAAATCATTGCTTATGTTTTAGGCTGTGTTTATGCTTAAATCATCACTTGATTACTGTGATAGGAGAGTGAGGTGATTTTTTCTACTTGCAATGCACAAACATATTTAGGTGGCACTTTCGAATGTTATTATGCCATGATGACGGTCGTTTCGATCGACAATGGGCACAATAATTTCTCTCCCATTGTAACGCACGGGCATATGTGGTAGTGGGAAGACAAAAGATACACCGGAGGCACAGGAGGACCTGCAACGTTTGCACGAAAAAGATGGCATGCCTCCAAAGCAGTATGAAGGTCCTGCCAGCTATGATCTTACCAAAAAAGAGAAGGAAATCTTCTTTGAATGCCTTCTCAGTATGAAGGTCCCGTCTGGCTACTTGTCGAATATAAAGGGAATAATAAATATGGCAAACAAAAAGTTTCAGAAACTAAAGTCTCATGACTGCCACGTGATTATGATGCAACTGCTTCCGGTTGCATTGAGGGGGCTTCTATCGGAAAATGTTCGATTAGCCATTGTGAAGCTATGTTCATTCCTCAACGCAATCTCTCAGAAGGTGATCGATCCATAAATCCTACCAAGGTTAAGGAGGGATGTGGCGCAATGTCTTGTCAGTTTTGAGCTGGTGTTCCCACCATCCTTCTTCAATATCATGACGCATGTCCTAGTTCATCTAGTCGACGAGATTGTCATTCTGGGCCCTGTATTTCTACACAATATGTTCCCCTTTGAGAGGTTCATGGGAGTCCTAAAGAAATATGTCTGTAACCGTGCTAGGCCAGAAAAGAAGCATCTCCATGGGCCATCAAACAGAGGATGTCATTGGGTTTTGTGTTGACTTCATTCCTGACCTTAAGAAGACAGGTCTCCCTCAATCGCGGTATGAGGGGAGACTTGGTGGAAAAGGAACGCTAGGAGGGGACTCAATAATATGTAGGGACGGCATTCTTTGTCTCAAGCACACTACACGGTTCTACAGAATTCTACCTTGGTGACCCCGTATGTCGATGAACACAAGAACATTCTGTGCTCCAAACATTCAGACCAATGTGACGACTGGACTACATGTGAACAAATCAGGAGTTTTGGCAGTTGGTTCCAAACACGTCTCAAGGGTGACAACACTGTTTCTGATGACCTGTACTCATTGGCGAGGGAACAATCTTTGACCGTAATGACTTACAAAGGGTATGACATAAATGGGAATACATTTTACACGATCTCCCAAGATCAAAAGAGCACCAACCAAAATAGTGGTGTCCGCTTTGATGCAGCAACCAAGAGGGGAAATGACACATATTATGGTTACATAGAGGACAGATGGGAACTTGACTATGGACAAAATATTAAGGTCCCTTTGTTTAAGTGCAAATGGGTCAATTTGTCAGGAGGCGGGGTACAGGTAGACCCATAGTACGGGATGACAACAGTGGATCTGAACAATCTGTGGTACACAGACGAACCATTCGTCCTAGACAATGATGTGGTGCAGGTTTTCTATGTGAAGGACTGATACATCTCCAACGTATCTATAATATATGAAGCATTCATGCTATTATATTATCTGTTTTGTATGATTATGGGCTTTATTATACACTTTTATATTACTTTTGGGACTAACCTACTAACCGGAGGCCCAACCCATATTGCTGTTTTCTGGCCTATTTTAGTGTTTCGAAGAGAAGGAATATCAAACGGAGTCCAAACGGAATGAAACCTTCGGGAGTGTGATTTTTCGAAATAATATGATCCGGGAGACTTGGAGTTCATGTCAGAAGAGCCTCGAGGAGGCCAGGAGATAGGAGGGTGCCCCCCCTACTAGGCGTGCCCCCTGTCTCGTGGGCCCCTCGAGCACCCCCCGACCGACTTCTTTCACCTATATAATCCCATATACCCTAAAAACAGAAAAAACGAAGATAGATCGGGAGTTTCGCCGCCGCAAGCCTCTGTAGTCACCAAAAGTCAATCGGGACCCTGTTCCGGCACCCTGTCGGAGGGGGGATCCTTCACCAGTGGCCATCTTCATCATCCCGGCGATCTCCATGACAAGGAGGGAGTAGTTCACTCTCGAGGCTGAGGGTATGTACCATTAGCTATGTGTTTGATCTCTCTCACTCGTGTTCTCTCTATGGCATGATCTTGATGTATCGTGAGCTTTGCTATTATAGTTGGATCTTATGATGTTTCTCCCCCTCTACTCTCTTGTGATGAATTGAGTTTTCCCTTTGAAGTTGTCTTATCAGATTGAGTCTTTAAGGATTTGAGAACACTTGATGTATGTCTTGCCGTGCTTATCTGTGGTGACAATGGGATATTCACGTGATTCACTTGATGTATGTTTTGGTGTTCAACTTGCGGGTTCCGCCCATGAACCTATGCATAGGGGTTGGCACACGTTTTCGTCTTGACTCTCCGGTAGAAACTTTGGGGCACTCTTTGAAGTACTTTGTGTTGGTTGAATAGATGAATCTGAGATTGTGTGATGCATATCGTATAATCATGCCCACGGATACTTGAGGTGACAATGGAGTATCTAGGTGACATTAGGGTTTTGATTGATTTGTGTCTTAAGGTGTTATTCTAGTATGAACTCTATGATAGATTGAAAGAAAGAATAGCTTCGTGCTATTTTACTACGGACTCTTGAATAGATCGAGCAGAAAGGATAACTTTGAGGTGGTTTCGTACCCTACCATAATCTCTTCGTTTGTTCTCCACTATTAGTGGCTTTGGAGTGACTCTTTGTTGCATGTTGAGGGATAGTTATATGATCCGATTATGTTATTATTGTTGAGAGAACTTGCACTAGTGAAAGTATGAACCTTAGGCCTTGTTTCCTAGCATTGCAATATCGTTTACGCTCACTTTTATCGCTTGCTACCTTGCTGTTTTTATAATTTCAGATTACGAATACCTTTATCTACCATCCATATTGCACTTGCATCACCATCTCTTCGCTGAACTAGTGCACCTATACAATTTACCATTGTATTGGGTGTGTTGGGGACACAAGAGACTCTTTGTTATTTGGTTGTAGGGTTGTTTGAGAGAGACCATCTTCATCCTACGCCTCCCACGGATTGATAAACCTTAGGTCATCCACTTGAGGGAAATTTGCTACTGTCCTACAAACCTTTGCACTTGGAGGCCCAACAACGTCTACAAGAAGAAGGTTGTGTAGTAGACATCAAGCTCTTTTCTGGCGCCGTTGCCGGGGAGGTGAGTGCTTGAAGGTATATCTTTAGATCTTGCAATGGAGTCTTTTAGTTTCTTGTTTTATCACTAGTTTAGTCTATAAAAGAAAACCAAAAAATGGAATTGAGTTTGTCTCATACGCTTCATCTTTTTAATATCTTTCGTGAGAATGATGGTAAGGAAAATTGTGCTCAAGTGCTAGAAGACGAAGTCTATAAAATGTTTGGCACTAAATATGTGAATGATGAGCATGATTGTAATGTTGTTAGTATGAATTCTATGAATATCCATGATACTAATGATATGCAAAGCCACAAGTTTGGGGATGCTATGTTTTATGAATATGATATTTTTTGTCCCCTAAGTTTTGATGAGAATATTTATTATGATGAAAGCATGCCTCCTATTTATGATGATTATATTGATGAAAGTGGGTTTGGAAGAGTGTCAACTTTAGGTAGTATTGATCCCACTATTTTGGAGGATATTGAATATTATTGTGATGAATATGAAAGTGGATTTGGAAGAGTTTCAACTTTATTTAGTGATGATTCCACTATTTCGGAAGAGGTTCTAATTGATTATGAGAACAAAGTTGCTATCTATGATGATTATTGTGATGACTTGTATGCTATTAAGAATAATGATAACCATGAAACTTGTCATCATGATTTTTGTTTTCAGTTGGATTATGCCTCACAAGATAGTTATTTTGTTGAGTTTGCTCCCACTATTATTCATGAGAAGAAATTTGCTTACGTGGAGAGTAGTAAATTTTCTATGCTTGTAGATCATGAAAAGATTGCTTTAGGTTCTGGTTATATTGTTAAATTCATTCATGATGATACTGAAAAATATTATGAGGGAGGAACAAATGCTTGTAGAAATTGCAATAATATCAAGTTTCCTCTCTATGTGCTTAAAATCTTGAAGTTATGCTTGTTTTACCTTCCTATGCTAGTTGATTATTGTTCCCATAAGTTGTTTGATCACAAAATCCCTATGCATAGGAAGTGGGTTAGACTTAAATGTGCTAGTCATATGCTTCATGATGCTCCCATTATGTTTCAATTCCTATCTTTTATGGGAGCATCATTGCCATCATCATGCCTAGCTAGAAAGGCATTAAAGAAAAGCGCTTGTTGGGAGACAACCCAATATTTACCCTTACTATTTTTGTGTGTCCACATGATTATGCTACTGTACTAATCATGTTTTATAGCTTTTGTTTCAATAAAGTGCCAAGTAGAACCTTTGGGAAGATTTGGGAGAAGTCTATATGATCTTGCTGTAGAAAACAGAAACTCTAGCGCTCACGAGATTAGCTGCCATTTTTTTTACAGAAGAGTGCTTTTAGGTTGATTATTTTTGAAGATGATTAATAGACAAATTCCTCAGGTCGACCAATTTATTTCAGAATTTTTGGAGTTCCAGAAGTATATGTTTGATACAGATTACTACAGACTGTTCTGTTTTTGACAGATTCTGTTTTCTATGTGTTGTTTGCTTATTTTGATGAATCTATGAGTAGTATCGGAGGGTATGAACCGTAGAGAAGTTGGAATACAGTAGATATTACACCAATATGAATTTAGAATGAGCTCATTACAGTACCAAAAGTGGTGATTTATTTTCTTATACTAACGGAGCTTACGAGTTTTGTTTTGAGTTTCGTGTTGTGAAGTTTTCATGTTTTGGGTAAAGATTCGATGGACTACGGTATAAGGAGTGGAAAGAGCATAAGCTTGGGGATGCCCACGGCACCCCAAGGTAATATTCAAGGACAACCAAGAGCCTAAGCTTGGGGATGCTCCGGATGGCATCCCCTCTTTCGTCTTCGTTCATCGGTAACTTTACTTGGAGCTATATTTTTATTTACCACATGATATGTGTTTTGCTTGGAGCGTCATTTTATTTTGTTAGTATTTGCTTTATGTTATTTAGAATAATGTTCTTCATCTTTATTTTGCAATAAAAATGTCAAGGATAGCCTTTACCATGCTTATTTTGCTAGTATACATGTTGCTGTTTGAAAACAGAAAGTTTACCGCTGTTGCAAAAATTCCCTAGAAAAGTCAGAGAGTGATATAATGTTCAATCTTTTTGCATGATGAGATATGATAAATCCTATAGAGCTTAGTATTTTTCATATAATTTTTGGAGTTAGGGAAGTATGATGAATCTTGCATTATTTACAGACTATACCGTTTTGGCAGATTGCTGTTATGTTTGCATTGTTTGCATATGCTTGCTTGTTTAATGATTCTATTTGAGGATAGGATTATTAAATATGCAGAGACATTTAGTATTCAATGTTGAATAATAATGTTAGTAATTTGTTACAGTAGAAAATGATAAGGTTTTTGCATTATTTTATACTAACTTATCTCACGAGTTCTTGTTGAGTTTGGTGTGAATGAAGCTTTCGAGATTTAGGAAACCGGGATATAAAAGGAATTAAGGAGACACATAAGCTCAAGATTGGGGATGCCCAAGGCACCCCAAGATAATATTTCAAGAAGTCTCAAGCATCTAAGCTTGGGTATGCCCCGGTAGGCATCCCACCTTTCTTCTTCAACAATTAACGGTTAGTATCGGTTGAACCTAAGTTTTTGCTTCTTCACATGAGTTGTGCTATCCTTGCAATGTCATTTTATTTTGTTTTGCTTGCTGCTTGAATAAAATACCAAGATCTGAAATTCTTAAATGAGAGAGAGTCTTCACATTGTTACATAATTATTTAACTACTCATTGATCTTCACTTATATCTTGTTGGAGTAGTATGTCATTTACTCGTGTGCTTCACTTATATCCTATGAGTAAATGGTTGAATGAGTTGAATGTCATAAATCTGAAATTATATATGCTTCATATGCTTATGTCATGGGGAGTAGTGACTTCACATCTAAGAAGTAGAGGTTGTAAATTTATTGAAGGTTAGCAAGCATTGTATTGGTCATTTGAACAATTCATGAAAGAATATTTAAGGAAGAGAGATTTCACATATAAATATACTATCTTAGACATCTTTTATAATTGTGAGCACTCATTAAGTATGACATGCTAAAGAGTTGATGTTGGACAAGGAAGACAACGTAATGGGTTATGTTTTCTCACATCTCAGTTAAAGTATATTGTCATGGATCATTCAAACATGTTGAGCTTTCCTTTCCCCCTCATGCTAGCCTAAATATTTGTACTAAGCGGGAATACTGCTTGTGCATCCAAATTCCTTGAACCAAGTTTTTGCCATGAGTGTCCACCATACCTACCTATATGCTGTATTTACCTGCCGTTCCAAGTAAATTTGCATGTGCCAAACTCTAAACCTACAAACAATAATCTGTTTTGTATGCCCGAATAGCTCATGTAGCGACTAGGGGCTGTCAGTATCTTCCATGCTAGGTGGGTTATTCTCAGGATGAGTGGACTCCGCTCATCATTCACGAGAAAAATGGATGGTAACCGAGATGCCCAGTCCCATGATCAAAAAGATCAAAATCAAATAAAAAATAATTGCAACAAAACTCCCCCAGGACTGTTGTTGGTATGGACGGTACCCCTTTTTTCGGATGGCCGTGGAGTGTGATTGTTGGTGGGGGAGTAAAATTTTTACCATTCTGTTTGGGAACCGCCTATAATGTATGTAGTATGGAAGATATTGGGAACTCTTGGTTGTTATGTTGACAATGAGATCATACCTCTCAAAGTTATTTATCTCTATTTCAAAATCGAGCTATGGCACCTCTGCAAATCTCTGCTTCCCTCTGCGAAGGGCCTATCTTTTACTTTATGCAAGAGTCAAGGTGATCTTCACCTTTCCCTTTTTCATTTTATCCTTTGGCAAGCACTTTGTGTTGGGGTGATCCTGATATATATATACAATTGGATGTAAGTTAGCATGAACTATTATTGTTGACATCACCCTAAGGTGAATACATTGGGAGGCAACACTATAAGCCCCTATCTTTCTCAGTTTCGATTAAAACTCCAGAACCACAAGTATTGCGTGAGTGTTAGCAATTGTAGAAGACTATATGATAGTTGAGTATGTGAAGTTTGCTAAATCAAAGCTCTGACATAGACCCTTCCTGAAAATAAGATGAATTGCAATCGTTTGATGACTGAGAATGAAGTTTGCTAGTTTTCAAGGAAGTTTATGGTTTAACATGTGAATAGCTTGTTACTTGATCATGAAAAGTTTTATGAGATGAACTACTGTTATGACATATAATCATGCTAGGAAATGTGATTGAAATTATCATTGATCAAACTTATGCACCTTCTAGCATTCACACTTCATAAATTCTTTCTTTATCATTTACCTACTCGAGGACGAGCAAGAATTAAGCTTGGGGATGCTGATACGTCTCCGACGTATCTATAATTTAGGAAGCATTCATGCTATTATATTATCTGTTTTGGATGATTATGGGCTTTATAATACACTTTTATATTACTTTTGTGACTAACCTACTAACCGGAGACCCAGCCCATATTGCTGTTTTTTGGCCTATTTCAGTGTTTCAAAGAAAAGGAATATCAAACGGAGTCCAAATGGAATGAAACCTTCGGGAGTGTGATTTTTGGAAATAATATGATCCGGGAGACTTGGAGTTCATGTCAGAAGAGCCTCGAGGAGGCCAGGAGATAGGAGGGTGCCCCCCCTACTAGGCGCGCCCCCTGTCTCGTGGGCCCCTCGAGCACCCCCCGACCGACTTCTTTCACCTATATAATCCCATATACCCTAAAAACAGAAAAAACGAAGATAGATCGGGAGTTTCGCCGCCGCAAGCCTCTGTAGCCACCAAAAGTCAATCGGGACCCTGTTCCGGCACCCTGTCGGAGGGGGGATCCTTCACCAGTGGCCATCTTCATCATCCCGGCGATCTCCATGACGAGGAGGGAGTAGTTCACTCTCGAGGCTGAGGGTATGTACCATTAGCTATGTGTTTGATCTCTCTCACTCGTGTTCTCTCTATGGCATGATCTTGATGTATCGTGAGCTTTGCTATTATAGTTGGATCTTATGATGTTTCTCCCCCTCTACTCTCTTGTGATGAATTGAGTTTTCCCTTTGAAGTTGTCTTATCGGATTGAGTCTTTAAGGATTTGAGAACACTTGATGTATGTCTTGCCGTGCTTATCTGTGGTGACAATGGGATATTCACGTGATTCACTTGATGTATGTTTTGGTGAGTAACTTGCGGGTTCCGCCCATGAACCTATGCATAGGGGTTGGCACACGTTTTCGTCTTGACTCTCCGGTAGAAACTTTGGGGCACTCTTTGAAGTACTTTGTGTTGGTTGAATAGATGAATCTGAGATTGTGTGATGCATATCATATAATCATGCCCACGGATACTTGAGGTGACAATGGAGTATCTAGGTGACATTAGGGTTTTGATTGATTTGTGTCTTAAGGTGTTATTCTAGTATGAACTCTATGATAGATTGAACGGAAAGAATAGCTTCATGTTATTTTACTACGGACTCTTGAATAGATCGAGCAGAAAGGATAACTTTGAGGTGGTTTCGTACCCTACCATAATCTCTTCGTTTGTTCTCCGCTATTAGTGGCTTTGGAGTGACTCTTTGTTGCATGTTGAGGGATAGTTATATGATCCGATTATGTTATTATTGTTGAGAGAACTTGCACTAGTGAAAGTATGAACCTTAGGCCTTGTTTCCTACTATTGCAATACCGTTTACGCTCACTTTTATCGCTTGCTACCTTGCTGTTTTTATAATTTCAGATTACAAATACCTTTATCTACCATCCATATTGCACTTGTATCACCATCTCTTCGCCGAACTAGTGCACCTATACAATTTACCATTGTATTGGGTGTGTTGGGGACACAAGAGACTCTTTGTTATTTGGTTGTAGGGTTGTTTGAGAGAGACAATCTTCATCCTACGCTTCCCACGGATTGATAAACCTTAGGTCATCCACTTGAGGGAAATTTGCTACTGTCCTACAAACCTTTGCACTTGGAGGCCCAACAACGTCTACAAGAAGAAGGTTGTGTAGTAGACATCAAGCTCTTTTCTGGCGCCGTTGCCGGGGAGGTGAGTGCTTGAAGGTATATCTTTAGATCTTGCAATGGAGTCTTTTAGTTTCTTGTTTTATCACTAGTTTAGTCTATAAAAGAAAACCAAAAAATGGAATTGAGTTTGTCTCATACGCTTCATCTTTTTAATATCTTTCGTGAGAATGATGGTAAGGAAAATTGTGCTCAAGTGCTAGAAGACGAAGTCTATAAAATGTTTGGCACTAAATATGTGAATGATGAGCATGATTGTAATGTTGTTAGTATGAATTCTATGAATATCCATGATACTAATGATATGCAAAGCCACAAGTTTGGGGATGCTATGTTTGATGAATATGATATTTTTTGTCCCCTAAGTTTTGATGAGAATATTTATTATGATGAAAGCATGCCTCCTATTTATGATGATTATATTGATGAAAGTGGGTTTGGAAGAGTGTCAACTTTAGGTAGTATTGATCCCACTATTTTGGAGGATATTGAATATTATTGTGATGAATATGAAAGTGGATTTGGAAGAGTTTCAACTTTATTTAGTGATGATTCCACTATTTCGGAAGAGGTTCTAATTGATTATGAGAACAAAGTTGCTATCTATGATGATTATTGTGATGACTTGTATGCTATTAAGAATAATGATAACCATGAAACTTGTCATCATGATTTTTGTTTTCAGTTGGATTATGCCTCACAAGATAGTTATTTTGTTGAGTTTGCTCCCACTATTATTCATGAGAAGAAATTTGCTTACGTGGAGAGTAGTAAATTTTCTATGCTTGTAGATCATGAAAAGAGTTCTTTAGGTTCTGGTTATATTGTTAAATTCATTCATGATGATACTGAAAATTATTATGAGGGAGGAACAAATGCTTGTAGAAATTGCAATAATATCAAGTTTCCTCTCTATGTGCTTAAAATCTTGAAGTTATGCTTGTTTTACCTTCCTATGCTAGTTGATTATTGTTCCCATAAGTTGTTTGATCACAAAATCCCTATGCATAGGAAGTGGGTTAGACTTAAATGTGCTAGTCATATGCTTCATGATGCTCCCATTATGTTTCAATTCCTATCTTTTATGGGAGCATCATTGCCATCATCATGCCTAGCTAGAAAGGCATTAAAGAAAAGCGCTTGTTGGGAGACAACCCAATATTTACCCTTACTATTTTTGTGTGTCCACATGATTATGCTACTGTACTAATCATGTTTTATAGCTTTTGTTTCAATAAAGTGCCAAGTAGAACCTTTGGGAAGATTTGGGAGAAGTCTATATGATCTTGCTGTAGAAAACAGAAACTCTAGCGCTCACGAGATTAGCTGCCATTTTTTTTACAGAAGAGTGCTTTTAGGTTGATTATTTTTGAGGATGATTAATAGACAAATTCCTCAGGTCGACCAATTTATTTCAGAATTTTTGGAGTTCCAGAAGTATACGTTTGATACAGATTACTACAGACTGTTCTGTTTTTGACAGATTCTGTTTTCTATGTGTTGTTTGCTTATTTTGATGAATCTATGAGTAGTATCGGAGGGTATGAACCGTAGAGAAGTTGAAATACAGTAGATATTACACCAATATGAATTTAGAATGAGCTCATTACAGTACCAAAAGTGGTGATTTATTTTCTTATACTAACGGAGCTTACGAGTTTTGTTTTGAGTTTCGTGTTGTGAAGTTTTCATGTTTTGGGTAAAGATTTGATGGACTACGGTATAAGGAGTGGAAAGAGCCTAAGCTTGGGGATGCCCACGGCACCCCAAGGTAATATTCAAGGACAACCAAGAGCCTAAGCTTGGGGATGCTCCGGATGGCATCCCCTCTTTCGTCTTCGTTCATCGGTAACTTTACTTGGAGCTATATTTTTATTTACCACATGATATGTGTTTTGCTTGGAGCGTCATTTTATTTTGTTAGTATTTGCTTTATGTTATTTAGAATAATGTTATTCATCTTTATTTTCAATAAAAATGTCAAGGATAGCCTTTACCATGCTTATTTTGCTAGTATACATGTTGCTGTTTGAAAACAGAAAGTTTACCGCTGTTGCAAAAATTCCCTAGAAAAGTCAGAGAGTGATATAATGTTGAATCTTTTTGCATGATGAGCTCTGATAAATCTTATACAACGTAGTATTTTTCTTATAATTTTTGGAGTTAGGGAAGTATGATGAATCTTGCATTCTTTACAGACTATACTGTTTTGGCAGATTGCTGTTATGTTTGCATTGTTTGCATTTGTTTGCTTGTTTAATGATTCTATTTGAGGATAGGAGTATTAAATATGCATAGACATTTAGTATTCAATGTTGAATAATAATGTTAGTAATTTGTTACAGTAGAAAATGATAAGGTTTTTGCATTGTTTTATACTAACTTATCTCACGAGTTCTTGTTGAGTTTGGTGTGAATGAAGCTTTCGAGATTTAGGAAACCGTGATATAAAAGGAATTAAGGAGACACATAAGCTCAAGCTTGGGGATGCCCAAGGCACCCCAAGATAATATTCAAGAAGTCTCAAGCATCTAAGCTTGGGTATGCCCCGGTAGGCATCCCACCTTTCTTCTTCAACAATTAACGGTTAGTATCGGTTGAACCTAAGTTTTTGCTTCTTCACATGAGTTGTGCTATCCTTGCAATGTCATTTTATTTTGTTTTTCTTGCTACTTGAATAAAATACCAAGATTTGAAATTCTTAAATGAGAGAGAGTCTTCACATTGTTACATAATTATTTAACTACTCATTGATCTTCACTTATATCTTGTTGGAGTAGTATGTCATTTACTCGTGTGCTTCACTTATATCCTATGAGTAAATGGTTGAATGAGTTGAATGTCATAAATCTGAAATTATATATGCTTCATATGCTTATGTCATGGGGAGTAGTGACTTCACATCTAAGAAGTAGAGGTTGTAAATTTATTGAAGGTTAGCAAGCATTGTATTGGTCATTTGAACAATTCATGAAAGAATATTTAAGGAAGAGAGATTTCACATATAAATATACTATCTTAGACATCTTTTATAATTGTGAGCACTCATTAAGTATGACATGCTAAAGAGTTGATGTTGGACAAGGAAGACAACGTAATGGGTTATGTTTTCTCACATCTCAGTTAAAGTATATTGTCATGGATCATTCAAACATGTTGAGCTTTCCTTTCCCCCTCATGCTAGCCTAAATATTTGTACTAAGCGGGAATACTGCTTGTGCATCCAAATTCCTTGAACCAAGTTTTTGCCATGAGTGTCCACCATACCTACCTATATGCTGTATTTACCTGCCGTTCCAAGTAAATTTGCATGTGCCAAACTCTAAACCTACAAACAATAATCTGTTTGTATGCCCGAATAGCTCATGTAGCGACTAGGGGCTGTCAGTATCTTCCATGCTAGGTGGGTTATTCTCAAGATGAGTGGACTCCGCTCATCATTCACGAGAAAAATGGATGGTAACCGAGATGCCCAGTCCCATGATCAAAAAGATCAAAATCAAATAAAAAATAATTGCAACAAAACTCCCCCAGGACTGTTGTTGGTATGGATGGTACCCCTTTTTTCGGATGGCCGTGGAGTGTGATTGTTGGTGGGGGAGTAAAATTTTTACCATTTTGTTTGGGAACCGCCTATAATGTATGTAGTATGGAAGATATTGGGAACTCTTGGTTGTTATGTTGACAATGAGATCATACCTCTCAAAGTTATTTATCTCTATTTCAAAATCGAGCTATGGCACCTCTGCAAATCTCTGCTTCCCTCTGCGAAGGGCCTATCTTTTACTTTATGCAAGAGTCATGGTGATCTTCACCTTTCCCTTTTTCATTTTATCCTTTGGCAAGCACTTTGTGTTGGGGTGATCCTGATATATATATACAATTGGATGTAAGTTAGCAAGAACTATTATTGTTGACATCACCCTAAGGTGAATACATTGGGAGGCAACACTATAAGCCCCTATCTTTCTCAGTTTCGATTAAAACTCCAGAACCACAAGTATTGCGTGAGTGTTAGCAATTGTAGAAGACTATATGATAGTTGAGTATGTGAAGTTTGCTAAATCAAAGCTCTGACATAGACCCTTCCTGAAAATAAGATGAATTGCAATCGTTTGATGACTGAGAATGAAGTTTGCTAGTTTTCAAGGAAGTTTATGGTTTAACATGTGAATAGCTTGTTACTTGATCATGAAAAGTTATATGAGATGAACTACTGTTATGACATATAATCATGCTAGGAAATGTGATTGAAATTATCATTGATCAAACTTATGCACCTTCTAGCATTCACACTTCATAAATTCTTTCTTTATCATTTACCTGCTCGAGGACGAGCAAGAATTAAGCTTGGGGATGCTGATACGTCTCCAACGTATCTATAATTTAGGAAGCATTCATGCTATTATATTATATGTTTTGGATGATTATGGACTTTATAATACACTTTTATATTACTTTTGTGACTAACCTACTAACCGGAGACCCAGCCCATATTGTTGTTTTCTGGCTTATTTCAGTGTTTCAAAGAAAAGGAATATCAAACGGAGTCCAAATGGAATGAAACCTTCGGGAGCGTGATTTTTGGAAAGAATATGATCCGGGAGACTTGGAGTTCACGTCAGAAGAGCCTCGAGGAGGCCAGGAGATAGGAGCCCCCCCCCTACTGGGCGCGCCCCTATCTCGTGGGCCCCTCGAGCACCCCCCGACCGACTTCTTTCACCTATATAATCCCATATACCCTAAAAACATAAAAAACAAAGATAGATCGGGAGTTCCGCCGCCGCAAGCCTCTGTAGCCACCAAAAGTCAATCGGGATCCTGTTCCGGCACCCTGCCGGAGGGGGGATCCTTCACCGGTGGCCATCTTCATCATCCGGTCGGCGATCTCCATGATGAGGAGGGAGTAGTTCACCCTCGAGGCTGAGGGTATGTACCAGTAGCTATGTGTTTGATCTCTCTCTCTTGTGTTCTATCTATGGCATGATCTTGATGTATCGCGAGCTTTGCTATTATAGTTGGATCTTATGATGTTTCTCCCCCTCTACTCTCTTGTGATGAATTGAGTTTTCCCTTTGAAGTTGTCTTATCGGATTGAGTCTTTAAGGATTTGAGAACACTTGATGTATGTCTTGTCGTGCTTATCTGTGGTGACAATGGGATATTCACGTGATTCACTTGATGTATGTTTTGGTGATCAACTTACGGGTTCCGCCCATGAACCTATGCATAGGGGTTGGCACATGTTTTTGTCTTGACTCTCCGGTAGAAACTTTGGGGCACTCTTTGAAGTACTTTGTGTTGGTTGAATAGATGAATCTAAGATTGTGTGATGCATATTGTATAATCATGCCCACGGATACTTGAGGTGACAATGGAGTATCTAGGTGACATTAGGGTTTTGATTGATTTGTGTCTTAAGGTTTTATTCTAGTATGAACTCTATGATAGATTGAGTGGAAAGAATAGCTTCGTGTTATTTTACTACGGACTCTTGCATAGATCGAGCAGAAAGGATAACTTTGAGGTGGTTTCGTACCATATCATAATCTCTTCGTTTGTTCTCCGCTATTAGCGGCTTTGGAGTGACTCTTTGTTGCATGTTGAGGGATTGCTATATGATCCGATTATGTTATTATTGTTGAGAGAACTTGCACTAGTGAAAGTATGAACCTTAGGCCTTGTTTCCTAGCATTGCAATACCGTTTATGCTCACTTTTATTGCTTTCTACCTTGCTGTTTTTATAATTTCAGATTACGAATACCTTTATCTACCGTCCATATTGCACTTGTATCACCATCTCTTCGCCGAACTAGTGCACCTATACAATTTACCATTGTATTGGGTGTGTTGGGGACACAAGAGACTCTTTGTTATTTGGTTGCAGGGTTGTTTGAGAGAGACCATCTTCATCCTACGCCTCGCACGGATTGATAAACCTTAGGTCATCCACTTGAGGGAAATTTGCTACTGTCCTACAAACCTCTGCACTTGGAGGCCCAACAATGTCTACAAGAAGAAGGTTGTGTAGTAGACATCAAGCTCTTTTTTGGCGCCGTTGCCAGGAAGCGGCTACATCATACGATGAGCCAAAGCGCCACATAGTTCTTTCAGGAAAAAGAGGCATCATGGGATTGGAGGGCACGATAGACATGTCTGAAGATTATGAAAAGTTTCATGAAATTCCTCCCTTCAAAGTCAAGGCTGACCCAAGCACCCTGTTAAAAGATGAAGATTATCCATGGTTACAGCACAATAAGCAAAGGACACAAGCGAAGAAAAAGTGAAGACTTTCTATCCACAGCTATTATGATGATGCCTTTGATCTAGAATATCACTACAGTTACATGTGAACAAATGAAATCCCTTTGTAACAGCTGAGTTTTCGTCCGAAACCCTGATACTTCCAAAGAGATTGTCTGTTTTGTACAAGAAGTGCATCCAGTTTTTGTCGTACCCTATCAACTTTTTAGCACATGCTATGTGGGTGAGATGATGATACCATGCCAACTTTCAATCTTTTCAGAGTTCATTTGTAGTGTTTTTCAATTTAAGGGTCATTTAGCTGAAAAAATGAACTAATAGCAAAAAGAATGAACTAATAGCAAAAAGAATGAACTAAAAATAATCAATTAAAATATTTTGTTATGATCAAGTAAAACAAAACTATAATATCCTTCAATAGTAAAAAGAATCAACTAAAAAGCTTTTATAAAACTCCAATAGCAAAAGGAAGACTCAAAAAACTTTTAGAAATCTCTAGTATTATTGAAACTAAAATTATATAAAATTTATGCAACCAAAATTATCAAAGTATTTTCTGTTCAAAACACTAAAGCAAAAAGAATTTTCATAAAGAATTTTTTTAGAAACTTTAATTGCAAAAAGAATTATCATAAAGAATTTTTTGTTAGAAACTAAAATAAAAAAAATTGTTTTTGAATATAATGATAAAACACAGTGATATTAGGTAGCACGAAAAAGAATCACTCAAAAATCTATCTTTATAGTAAAGTTATTCAAAAAGTAGTGATTCACACAAATTTGAAAAAAATTCAAATTTAAACTATTCAAATTGGAAAACAAATGGCACTAGCAAAAAGTTTATAATTTTTATTACCTACAAGCAAAAAGAAATAAAAAAAGCAAAAACAACAGAAAATAAATAATGCAAAAAACAAGACAAAAAACTGGAAAAATATATTAAAAATGCCTCCTACTAGGCCACCACGGTCTGAATACGACTAGAAACCCAACTAATTGGGCCAGGATTCAGGCCTGCAGAAGGCCCAGCAGGCCTATAGGCATATCAGCGTCAGTTTAGGCTCATAGGTCTGCAGTTCAGAGGAATTCGAGAGGGAAGAGGCAGCGGAGCTTATAAACAGGTGCGGGACGCTCTCAACTAGCGAGGTGGGACTAAACTCCCACCACCACCCCGCTATGCAAGGCCATTGGTCCCAGTTGGTGGCACCAACCGGGACTAAAGGGGGGGGGGGCTTTGGTCCCGGTTGGTGCCACGAACTGGTACCAATGCCCCCCTTTAGTCCTGGTTGGTGGCACCAACCGGGACCAAAGGTCTCCTTTTTCCGCCATTTGGGCTGCTGGAAATTGACTTTTGGTCCCGGTTGGTGGCTGATACGTCTCCAACATATCTACTTTTCCAAACACTTCTGCCCTTGTTTTGGACTCTAACTTGCATGATTTGAATGAAACTAACCTAGACTGACGCTGTTTTCAGCAGAACTGCCATGATGTTGTTTTATGTGTAGAAAAGAAAAGTTCTCGGAATGTCCTGAAAATCCATAGAGGCACTTTTTGGAATTAATAAGCAATTCTGGGCGAAAGAAATACACCATGGGGCCCACACATTGTCCACGAGATAGGGGGGCACCCCCCTATAGGGCGCCCCGCCTATCTCGTGGCCCCCCTGGACCTCCACCGACCTCAACTCCAACTCCATATATTCCGTCTCGGGGAGAAAAAAATCAGGGAGAAAGTTTCATTGCGTTTTACGACACGGAGCGGCCGCCAAGCCCTAATATCTCTCGGTAGGGCTGATCTGGAGTCCGTTCGGGGCTCCGGAGAGGGGGATTCGTTGCCGTCGTCATCATCAACCATCCTCCATCACCAATTTCATGATGCTCACCTCCGTGCCTGAGTAATTCCATCGTAGGCTTGCTGGACGGTGATGGGTTGGATGAGATTTACCATGTAATCAAGTTAGTTTTGTTAGGGTTTGATATCTAGTATCCACTATGTTCTGAGATTGATGTTGCTATGACTTTGCTATGCTTAATGCTTGTCACTAGGGCCCGAGTGCCATGATTTCAGATCTGAACCTATTATGTTTTCATGAATATGTGTGTGTTCTTGATCCTATCTTGCAAGTCTATAGTCACCTATTATGTGTTATGATCCGACGACCCCGAAGTGATAATAATCGGGATACTTCTCGGTGATGACCGTAGTTTGAGGAGTTCATGTATTCACTATGTGTTAATGCTTTGGTCTGGTTCTCTATTAAAAGGAGGCCTTAATATCCCTTAGTTTCCACTAGGACCCCGCTGCCACGGGAGGGTAGGACAAAAGATGTCATGCAAGTTCTTTTCCATAAGCACATATGACTATTTACAGAATACATGCCTACATTACATTGATGAACTGGAGCTAGTTCCGCGTCACCCTATGTTATAGCTATTACATGAGGAATCGCATCCGGAATAATTATCCATCACTGATCCATTGCCTACGAGCTTTTCACATATTGTTCTTCGCTTATTTACTTTTTCGTTGCTGCTGTTACAACTACTACAAAAAACCCAAAAACTATTATCTTTACTTTTGCCACCGTTACCTTTATTATCATACTACTTTGCTACTAAATACTTTGCTGCAGATACTAAGTTATCCAGGTGTGGTTGAATTGACAGCTCAACTGCTAATACTCAAGAATATTCTTTGGCTCCCCTTGTGTCGAATCAATAAATTTGGGTTGAATACTTTACCCTCGAAAGCTGTTGCGATCCCCTACACTTGTGGGTTATTAGTGGCACCAACTGGGACTAAAGGGGGGCATTGGTCCGGTTGGTGCCATGAACCGGGACCAAATGTGTGCCTATATAAACAACACTTAGCAGTTTTCCATTCACTTTGTCCTTCGATCTCTCCTCTCCCCCGACGGCGGCGCGACCACCTCGATACCGCCAGCCTGCCGGACTGCGTCGTCGCCTCCCCGATGCCCTCATCGCGCGTGCCCCCATGCCTGCCGCCGGCCTCCTCCTCGTCGCCGAAGCTCGCCGAGACGCCGTCGCCGCGCCGACCCTGCCCCGACACCATTGTCATCGCCGCGCGCGCCGCCCCTGCCCCAACCTCGTCGCCCCTGCCACGCGCGCCGCCCCTGCCATGACCCCATTGCCGTCGCCGCGCGCCCCGCCCCTACCGCAACCCTGTCGCCGTCACCCCGGCCACACCCTACCCCGATGACACATCGCCGCCACGTTCGGTCCGGCCGGCCTTCCTCTCTGTTTTTCATATATATGATGTTTTTTAAAATTATATGTATATGTGTGATTATATGTATGTGTATATATATGATTATATGTCCTGATTTTTTCTAGATTTTTTGTTCATATATATGATGATTTGTTTTTTGTATTTTTTAAAAAATATATATATGTATGTATGTTCTCTGTGTATATATGTTCATATATGCAAAAGTTAGATTTTTAGAAAAGTTTTATATATTTAGGAAGAATGAAGAGAAGGGAGAAGGAAGAAGAAGAAAAAGGTTTATATATGCAAAAATTACAGTTTTAGAAAAGTTTTATATATCTAGCTAGGAAGAAGGAAGAAGAAGAAAAACTTTTATATATGCAAAAGTTACATTTTTAGAAAAGTTTTATCTATGAAGAAGGAAGAATGAAGAAGAAGAAAAAGAAGGAGAGGAGAAAGGAAAATAAGAAGAGGAAGAAGGAAAAGAAGAAGGGAAGAAGAGGAGAAGAAGAAAAAAATAGAAAAATCTTGATGTGCACTGGGGGACCCGATCTTTCGATGAGAGGGAGATAACTACGATTTTAGGTGGGACTTGACCCTCATGATCCGGCTACCAACCGTACAGGGAGAACCGTACACGACTGATATCCACGGCAATCGCTGAACCAACTCCACGGCGTTATCGACTGAGCCAAATGCGCGATCGACCTATCCACGAAGGATTTTTCCTGCAAGCAAATCGAAGAACATGCAAGAAAATAATAGCCAAGCAATCTGAAATTGCGGATATGCGAGATGAATAAATCTCACAAATTGGAGTTCCGATAGATGTCTTGACGGTCGCACTAGCCGCTACGAGCGAAGACAAATAAAAGTAGCAATAGCTAAACTTCTCTAAACAAAACCCGAGTCTAAACCCTAACCTAGACTACTATTTATTGAAGGAGTACAGACGCGGACGAGTACGAAGACGTGTTCCACCTACGGAGACATGTTCCACCCGGTCTGCTGATCGAAGGAAATTGTCCACGAGTTGGACAAAGGCTGAAGCTGCAGGCCCTGGCACGTGAGGAGACGTGGCGCGGCCCACAATCCCATGGCCCACATCGCTGATATTGATCAATGGTTTCAAATCAAAAGTCCTTTGCTCCTTATGCACTCCACGTGACATCAGTGATGGATGGGATGGTTCGGTGGGCATGCATGCAAGGATGATGGAACGCATGCATGCAAGGATTACTCCATCTGATTTTAAAACAAAGTATTCCCTTCTTTCTTCCGTTCTTTTATTCCTGAGTACAAGTAAATTGCAACATGAGTGTAATATCATATTTCTGTTAGTTAAATAATATGTCCAAAGGAACGAAACTACCTGGTTAATAATTTTCCGTGTAATATTTGTAGACGTTTCTATGATAGCTATATCCACATCATCCTCCCTTCCTTAAAAACAAAGCCGTCCTCGGCTTTCACCTTTGTCGAACACATCATAGAGCAAAGAAAAAATAGATGCAACATATATAGGCCGTTTGAAAGGCGTTAGCTCATGAGGGTCTGATAAATTTGTGATAGCACCATTCTGAAAATTGTGATAAATTTTCTCATGGCGGAGCATAACATCATGATAAATTGTATCCCATGCCGAGTGTATATATATATTATGGGGACGCAAATGAACTTTCTGACCACCCGGTATGTCCAGATCATAAGTTGAAACACTTAATGGAAATAATTCAGAATTGATAGCAAGCATACTATGTGTAGTACGATCCGTTGATTTAGCTTTCCAATCATTTATAATTTCATCGGGGGTCATAGGAAGCAAGTTAATGGTTTTTCCTTCAAACACGAGAGTATACGAATTTGTTCTTCCATGATTGGTGACACTATTATCATATTGCCAAGGTCGGCCTAACAATAAAGAACAAGCTTGCATAGGTGCGACATCGCAGTCTACATAATCATGATATGAACCAAGTGTAAAATGAACCCTCACACGACGTGTTACCTTCAACTTACCACAGTCATTGAACCATTGAATATAATATGGATGGGGGTGCCTTGTAGTGGTGAGGCCTAGCTTCTCTACCATCTCAATACTCGCCAAATTATTGCAGCTTCCACCATCAATGATCACACGAACAGAATGCCCTTTGACAACAAACTTAGTTTGAAAAAGATTATGGCGTTGAGGCATCTCATCATGCCCCACCTGGGCACTAAGTACTCGCATGGTTACAAGGCTTGGGTACTGATCTGCCATCTCAGCATTAATATGTATCTCATCCGTTTCATGCTCCTTAGAGTCACCTGCATTATTAGTGGCAAGCATAGCACGTATATCTTCATCCAAATCACTAGCAGAAGAGTACTCACCATCTTCCCGCACAATGAATGTTCGTTTATTTGGATAGTCCTTCATCAAGTGCCCGCCACCTTTGCATATATGACACTTCATGTCCCTTGTGCGTCCAGACGAAGTGGTGGGTGCTACAGAAATTGCTTTCGAACCCTCGGATGATTGTGGAGCTGATTTTGAACTTGATGAGTGTGCACCATTGTGCAAGATAGGTGGTGTTGACTCAGTAGTGGACGGAACAGTAGGAGAGGGTGTCCATGAGGAGCGGCGACCTACAGAAAAGTTACCTCGTCCCTTGTTGTGTCGTCCCTGTACTTCCCTTTCAGCTTTACAAGCAAAATGAAACAAACGAGTAATAGAATTGTACTCCTTATAGTCCAATATATCCTGAATATCACGATTCAAACTACCTAAAAATCTAGCCATCATAGCATCTTCGGTTTCAACTAATCCACAACGCACTAAGCCAGTTTACAATTCTTCATAATAATCCTCTACAAAACTGCTACCTTGTTTTAAACGTTACAATTCATTTAGTTTATCACGAGCATAATATGAAGGAACATAACGTTGTCGCATAGCTCGTTTTAAAGCATCCCAAGAAGTAGGTATATTATTTGCATTAATACGACAACATTCGCTCCATCACATGGAAGCAAAGTTTGTAAATGCACTAGTGGCTGCCCTAACTCGTTGGTTTTCAGGAATATCATGACATGCAAATTTTTGTTCAACAGAAAGTTCCCAGTCAAGATAAACATCTGGATTGTATTTACCATTGAAAGCAGGCATAGTAAATTTGATTTTGGCACTAGAGTGTTCATAATCTCTAACATCATACCTGGGTGGACCTCGTGCCATACCTTGACGGTTGAAACGCAGTTGTCGATGAGCACAGTCATTGTGGCGGTCGACCGCTTGGTCGTCCTCGGTGTCACCAGAATAATCCTTGTAGTTGTCCCCATGTCGCTCGTGGACGCGAGGAGGAATTTGTGGGTGCTGGTTTATGGTGGCAGCATCGGTGGCAGTAGCGGGGTGCTGTGGATGACCCATGGGCACACGTCGAGCTCGCGAAGTAGCGGCAACACCCGTGGAATTGTGAGGAACGGTGTTGTTGTTGACGGGGAGTGCAGTCCGCAGCTCGTCCAGACATAACAAGATGTCTTGTAGTTGTGTGTTCGCAAGACCCTGTGCATCCTCAATGGCCTTGAGCCTCTCTTCGGCCACAATCTGAGCACCCTCAAGTTGGGCGAGACGCTCGCTGGTGACTTTCACATCCATAGTGAGGCCCTCAAGTGTGGGTTGATCCCGTGCCATTGTTAGCGAAAGAGAAAAAAACACAATGTATAATCCCTATCAACTAACAGGATGTGGTGGACAAAATTCGCTCACACTCAAACTTAGTATCAAATTCTTACTTGTTCTTACCAATGCAACAGGTGGTGATCGGCGCGTTGGTGTTGGCTTCAAACTACCGATGAAGATTGGATGGAGCGATAACCAGGAATCAGTAGAGCCGGAACCTGTACTTATTGGTAGAAAAAGTGTAGCTTGGCAAAGGCTTCTCAACTCACAATATTAGTGGCACAATTTAGCAAAAAGCAATGCAAGTTGAATAATTGCTCAAACTCCTAACTAGTGCTGGCAGTCGACTAGTAAGAGATAAAATAATCTAATCCCAGATACTGAATCAAATGAGTCGATACGGATGAAAGATGATAGCTCTAAGTAGCTAGATATAAGTGAGGTATAAACGGCAGATTAGGGTAGCCAAGGGCAGAAAATGTTCAGCAAATATCACGTATCTAATCAAAGTAAAGTCTCTGGACAGATATTCCAAAAGGTGGTAACCGACTGTAACTTTTTTTTCTTTCCTTTTCTTCTCTGTTTTTTTCCTGTACTTTTTCCTCTCTTTTTTTCTTTTTCTTTAGCTTTTTTTTCTCTCACTTTTTTTTTCTTTTCTCCTTTTTTTTCGGGCCGATTACTACCAAAAGTCACATACACAGATGTAACACTAACAGTTACAAAGGGATAGTCTTGGAACTTTGTGCAAATAGATAAAACAAAGAATAACCCGTGTGAGGATGCTCCCTGTTTATTGAATGATGATGCTGCCTACTTTATAGACGTGACCAGAGAGAATATAAGAACGATGTAGGAGGCAAAGAAAAACTAAACGGGGGAACGTGCAGTGATGTGATGGCACAGGTAACTTGACAGATCGATGACTTGCGCGGTGCGCGGCGGCGGACAGATTAGGGAAAGTAGACAAAAACAGATTGATCTAGTAGATGATTTTCTCCCAAATTAATCTAAACCAGCACTAATTCTAGGATGAATGCAACCAAAAATTCAACAAAGCAAATACTAGATGCAAATTGCTAAAGGCTAAAAAGGTAGGTGCAGCGGATGAACTAATCTATTTTTTGGCTTTTTGTGGGTTGTAGGACTGAAAACAATCTAATCTAGTAAAACTGTAAATCTCTCACCGATAAACCTGAATTTTTTTCTTCTTCTCCTCCATTTCTTCTTTTTTTCCTTCTATTTTTTCTTCTTCTCCTCTATTTTTTTTCTTCTTCTTCCTCTTCTTATCTTTTATCGGGAACGAGGGTGTCGAGAACTAGGGTGTCTGAAACTAGGGTAGAGAGGGTCGAGGGTCGTCCAGGGGTCGAGTGTCGAGGGTCGTCGAGGGTCGAGGGTCATCGATGGTCGAGGGTCATTGAGGGGTCGAGGGTCGTCGAGGGGTTGAGGGTCGTCGAGGGTCGAGGGTCGAGGGTCGTCGAGGGGTCGAGGGGTCGAGGGTCGTCGAGGGTCGAGGGTCGAGGAGTCGGGGGTCTAGGGTCATCGAGGGTCGAGGGTCTAGGGTCATCGAGGGTCGAGGGGTCGAGGGTTCGAGGGTCGAGGATCGCCGAGGGTCGAGGGTCTCCATTTAACAAGAATGCCCCCATTATGGATGTGCACAAGTTGAACCGTTTTTTTTTCTAATCTCATCCATGGTTGCATCATTTGATGGAAGTAACAGGCGTATGACGCTACAAAACTCTTCAAAGTTGTTTCGGAACAGAGTTCTGGATAGGATGATTCGCTTTTTGGTAGGATTTCAGCAAAGACCTTCCAAATAGCGATATTTGGAAGGCTCTTGCTGAACTTCGTACCAAAAAGCGAATTATCTTATCTGGGACTCCGTTCCAAAACAATTTTGGAGAGCTTCGTACCGTTATGCGCATGTTACTTTCGGCAAATGATGAAGAAATGGTTTTCTTGAGATCAGGAAAAATATGGACCATCTTCTGCACATCCAGAATGGCGCCATCTTGTTAAATACCTTAGAGGTTAAGAGAATCCGAGTGGTCGAGGATCGGAACTAGCTAGGGTAGGGGGTCAAGGGTCGTCGAGGGGATGAGGGTCGAGGGTCGTCGAGGGGTCGAGGGTCGAGGATCGCCGAGGGGTCGACATGGGGACGTAGATCAACCCCCTCTCGCTCGACCAACTCTCGAGGACACCCAAAGCATAGAAAAAACATTTTCGATCTCGTACCCCCTCCTGCCCCTACCCGACAAACTCTCTCGAGATTTATAAGAGATTTATCAAGAATGCCCCCATTATGGATGTGCATAATTAAGTTGATCCCTATTTTTTCCTGATTTCATCTAGAATTCTATATGTGCACGTTCTCTTGGGTCAAAGTATTGAATCCTATGACACTACTAGACAACGTGACATATAGAAGGGTAGATGAGATCGGGAAAAAATAGGGACCATTTTTTTCTGCTCATCCAGAATGGCGCCATCTTGTTAAATCCCTTAAAGGTTAAGAGAATCGGAGCGGTCGAGGATCGGAACTAGCTAGGGTAGGGGGTCAAGGGTCACCGAGGGGATGAGGGTCGAGAGTCATCGAGGGGTTGAGGGTCGAGGATCGCCGAGGGGTCTATGTTTGCCACTATTAATATATCCATCTCTCATCTTTGTATATTAGTTTTCATGTTGTAATATTTGCAGAAACTATGGATCAACAAAGAGACTTCAAACAAGAAGAGATATTGGGGGACATAATCCGCGAAGGAGGTGATGTCTTGTCATTTCTCAATGATCTCGAAGAAGGTCTGGAAGGAGAGGAAGCAAGCTACGGTGATCAAACCATGAAGGAGGAAAGTCATGATCCTGATGGTGGCTCCGACGACCGTGATGACGGCTCCGGTGACCGGACGGAGTCGGGATCAGCTGTTGCAAAGTCCGGTAGTATATATATATATATATTAATTAAGCATGTGCTGACTAGCTAATTGATGCATTAATTGTTTTGGTATGTACATATATTAAATCTTCTTTCTTCTTTTATAACCCTCCGGATCAAGCAAAACTTCGGTAACGAGACGAGGCCCGAAGAAAAAGTTGCTCTCGGATGAATGGTTCACGATCACAGAAATCGCGCGCGATGGCCACCGATTAAACCCCTCCGGACCAAGGAAGCATTTACTGCTCAGTGCGGGGTTCTTGTTAGGGACATGATTCCGATCAGCATCCAACTATGGTATAAGTCTAAGAAGGAAGACCCTCAAGTTTTGTTTTGTCGAAGATAGATAGAAAGATGATCTTTAGAAAGCGCTGAAGGTAAATTTCACCCTATCGGCAGAGGAGGATCTGGAGAAACCAGTTATAGAGCCATTGATCAAGGCTGCTGCTCTCAAGAAAATGGCAGATCTATTCAGGAGCTGGAAGAATGAGTTGAAATCAATGTATGTCGACAAAAACAAGACTCCAGAATTCACCGGCCGATTTGAGAAGATAAGAGATCACTGCCCGCATTTGTGGCCCAGAAGAAATCGGAGAAGACTAAGAAGATGTCAGCGATTAACAAGATAAATGCTGCAAAGAAGACCCATCGCCATCGCACAGGGTCAGTTGGCTACCTCAAAGCCCGGCCGTTGTGGGACAAGGCTGAGCAGGACCTGATTGCTAAAGGGGTTGAACCAGAGACATTGCATTGGCCAGACCGTTCAAGGACTTGGTTCTTCGGGGTTGGGAGAACTTTGGACCCTGAAACAGGGAAGTGCTATTGGACGGACAAGCAACTTGCAACACCCATCATGAAGCTTCAGAAAGCAATCAAGGAAACGCAAGATGGGACGTTCGTTCCCGACAGAGAGAACGACGAGCTCACAAAGGCCCTCGGGAATCTTGAGCACCCTGGACGAACACAAGGCACGCCAAGCTCCGTTGCGTGGAAGGTGAGGTTTCCCGATGTAGGCAGTTACAAAACCCAAGAGAGGAGGAGGAAAGTGGAGTAGAGCGAACTGCAGCAGCTTCAGACAAGGGCACGAAAGCTAGCGGAACGACAAGCTGTTGAGAACCAGCGAGATCCTGCCCAAGCAGCTACCCCAGAAGCTACCCCGCCATCTCAGCGGAGAAGCAGCGTGGCTTCCACCGAGCTCGTTCAGCAGCCTAACTTCACGGGTCCTAGCTACCCCATGCATTTCATCACAGATTCAGACCAGTGCCACCTTATGATGTAATGGCTTCAGTTCAAAGTCAAGGCAGCTGTGAGCTCTGTGTTCCCTCCTTCACCCGGAGCAACTTTTCACTGTCGTTCGATTCCACAAGGCTATGCTGTTGTGATGGTGGATGAAATAACGAAGGAATTTGAGGAGCTCCAGCTTGAGCACCCTATAGGTGATGGGGAGACTCAACTGGGTCTTGCTCTGAAGACTCCGTGTCTATGGCGGAAGGAGCACATCAAGCTTCTGAACTTCACACCTCCTGCGAGTCAGCTAGGCACTCCGCCTCCTCCGCCTCCTCCTCTTCCTCCTCCTCCGGTGAGTGATCATGGCACTCCGCCTCCTACTCCGACGCGTGAGGGTCGCAGTACTCTACCTCCTTCCCCGCCTGCTCCAGTGTGTCCGAGCAGCCCGCCTCCTCCTTTGCCGCCTCATTAGCAATGGCGAAGGCGGAACACAGACGCCGTTGTTCCTGCTTCTCCGGCGCATCATAGAAGTCCGCCTCCTTCTTCTCCGCCTCGTAAGCAACAAAAGAAGACAGCCGCAGCCACTCCGGCCGCTCCGGCGTCTAGTAATACAGCCAGAGGCGGGAGGCAATACAGATTCAGTCCATCGTCTCTCAAGCCTCTAGAGAAGTTACCATACGAGAGGAGCGAGGAGGAAAAGCAGAAGATCTGTGAAGGTTAAGTGAGGGACTTCTTTGAATCGGTAAAAGCTGAGAAACATCCACCTCCGGAGGAGAATATAGATCCGGTGAAAGCGAAGCGCACTTTGGATGCCCTGCAGCGACCATCACCGCCTTCGCCGCAATCCAACAATGACCGCGTTATTGAAAGGACATATAAGGAAGTGGAGCGGTCTGGAAGTACTTGCAGTGATCAAAGGTTAGTAGAACGAAGGAGAGGGAAACAAATTCCCCAACTCGACGAACAAGCGAAGCAATCGTGCCCCCGCTCAATGTGTCTAGCGATATCGTCGCTAATCTTCCGGGGATGCTGCCCGGTACGAATCCTGGAGATTAAATGCCCGACGATGCACTTTTTGATACAATGGAGGTGGAAACATTAAAATTCCGGCATGGGAAGCCTCTCGTCAAACCTAGTACTCCTCTAACAACGATGATGCAAAGATTCCATGATCGGTACATGGACATCCGCAGCAAGTCTGGGACGGATACTTTGACGTTGAGAGTTAAAGAGGAGCATGACCTCGTTGGAATTGATCTATTGTCTGTTCCATATGAGGAGTTGTTCCATTTTTTCAATCAAAAGGCCCTCGATAAAACAATCATCACTTGCTACTGTCTGTAAGTACTACTTCTCTGTAATTAATTAAGTCTCTATATATAGCTCAGCTCTTTCATTGCATGTATATATAATTAACCTCACTATATTATGCAGATTGAAGATCGCCGAATTAAAGAAAAGACAAATAGGTGATATAGGGTTCATTAACATGAATCTCATGGATGAATGGAGTGTTAAACATGATGACAAACAAACCGAGGCCAACTTTCTCGCATCGTTACTTCAAAATTAAAACAAAGATACAATACTCTTTCCTAACGAATATGGGTGAGTGTTACTGTCTTGTGCATATTCGGTTTCCCTTATTACTCGAGGTTATAGTAATGTAATTGATGAGTTATGCATGGGTCCGCAACTTCCACTTTCTTCTGCTAGAGATCAAGATTGAGCAGGGACTAGTAACCGTCATAGACTCGAAAAGGAAAATTCCTGAGGAGTATGCAACCATGACTAAAATGCTCGAGAAGTAAGTTCAATCGATCATTATCGCACCACATCGGCAACTTTGTTCATTTCCTGATATCAAGTAATTGTTTTCTTTGTCTGGCAGGGTTTGGAAAAAGTTCACCGCACAAGCTCCGGGACTGCCAGCGGAGTTGCGATTTAACCACCCGAAAGTATGTACTGCTAGCTAGTTCCGCGCATCTCCCATTGATTCTAGCTAGTTTCATCAATACCATTTAGCATGCTTGCTTATCAGTTTGATTAACGATCTATTTCTTGTAAAGTGGTTGTGGCAGGAACCCGGGAATAATTATTCACTAGTAGAAAATGGGGCATTGGTCCAGGCTGGGTCAGCCCATTAGTCCCGGTTCAATCCAGAAATGGGACCAATGGTGGCATTGGACCCGGTTCGTGAGCCCCGGGGGCCGGCCAGGCCACGTGGGCCATTGGTCCCGATTCGTCTGGACCTTTTGGTCCCGGTTGGTGGGACGAACCGGGACCAATGGGCCTCGCTCCTGGCCCACCACCATTGGTCCCGATTGGTTCCACGAACCGGGACCAAAGGCTGCCCTTTAGTCCCGATTCATGCCACCAACCGGGACCAATGAGGTGCCTATATATACCCCCTCGCGTAAGAGCAGAGCACACTGCTCTGTTTTTCTGGCAGCCGAGGGGGAGAGGGCTTGGTGGTGCTCTAGCTCACCTCCTATGCACACAAGGTGTTCAATGGAATGCCCGAGCCACACTACTTAAGCTTTCTCCTCTCCAAGCTCGACCTCCAAGCTCCATTTTCCTCAATATTTGTCTAGGTTTAGCGGCCCGTCACGCCCCGTACCCGTCTTCACCGCCGTCGATCACCCGCGCCGATCTCATCGCCGGCACCACCGTGGTGAGCCTCTTGTTCTTATCTTCTTTCTGAAAGGAAAAATATTCTTACTTGTATGTTTAGATAGATACTTGTATTATTTTCTTACTTTTATTATTGCATCTTATATAGTGCGATGGTTTTGGTATCCGCCCCCGTCGGCCCTCGTCCTGTCTATGATTCGGATGTGGTATATATTATCTTTTCATAACTATTGGTTCATTTATTGTTTATGAAAATTATGCCGACCAACGTGACATAGATTTTATTTATCTAGGAGGTTGTTGAACCGGAAATTCCAACCGACCCTATTGTCGAGAGGTTAAATTTAGTTGAAGAAGAAAACAATTTCTTGAAGGAAAAAATAAGAAAAATTGAGGAGGAGAAGATGATATTGGAGTTGCATGTTGCGGATGTCGTCGATGATCACAAGATCAAGATGGATGCAATGCGCTTGAAGATTATAAAGATTAGAAAATATGCCATTCATACCGAGGCTTGGTATCATTATGCCGTTGGATCAGTTGTTACCTTGGTTGCAATTATGATCGCATTTGTTTTCGTATCGAAATGTTTTACATAGTTTCAATGTATGGTTTAATTAATTTAGATGCTCTGTAGAGCTTTATGTTTTTCTGTAATGATTTTTGCTTGAAGATGAGAACTATGTATGTACTTTGGTTTTAATGTGATGATGAACTTCTATTAATTTGGTCACTTAGTTATCTATTCATGATGTTCTGTAATGATTTTTGACACACTTAATTATATATAATGCACGCAGATGAACCAGCAATGGATGTACGGTAACAGACACACCTCCGAGTACATTAAGGGCGTGCATGATTTTCTTGAAGTGGCTGAGGAAAACTAGCAGAATGGTTTTATGTGTTATCCATGCCCTATATGTGGGAATACGAAGTCTTACTCTGACCGGAAAATCCTTCACACCCACCTGCTTTACAAGGGTTTCATGCCACACTATAATATTTGGACGAGGCACGGAGAAATAGGGGTTATGATGGAAGATGATGAAGAAGAAGAGTACGATGACAACTATGTGCCCCCTGAATACGGTGATGCTACTGAACATCAAGAGGAACCAGACGATGTGCACGATGATGCTGCAACGGGCGAAGCTGCTGAAGATCAAGAGGAACCAGACGATGTGCCCGATGATGATGATCTCCGCCGGGTCATTGTCGATGCAAGGACGCAATGCGAAAGTCAAAAGGAGAAGCTGAAGTTCGATCGCATGATAGAGGATCACAAAAAAGGGTTGTACCCCAATTGCGAAGATGGCAACACAAAGCTGGGTACCGTACTGGAATTGCTGCAGTGGAAGGCAGAGAATGCTGTGCCAGACAAAGGATTTGAGAAGCTACTGAAAATATTGAAGAAGAAGCTTCCAAAGGATAACGAATTGCCCAACAGTACATACGCAACAAAGAAGGTCGTATGCCCTCTAGGATTGGAGGTGCAGAAGATACATGCATGCCCTAATGACTGCATCCTCTATCGCGGTGCGTACAAGGATCTGAACGCATGCCCGATATGCGGTGCATTACCGTATAAGATCAGGCGAGATAGCCCTGGTGATGTTGACGGCAACCCCCCCAGGAAGAGGGTTCCTGCGAAGGTGATGTGGTATGCTCCTATAATACCACAGTTGAAACGTCTGTTCAGAAACGGAGAGCATGCCAAGTTGATGCGATGGCACAGTGAGGACCGTAAGAAAGACGGGAAGTTGAGAGCACCCGCTGACGGGTCGCAATGGAGAAAAATCGAGAGAAAGTACTGGGCTGAGTTTGCACGTGACCCAAGGAACGTATGGTTTGCTTTAAGCGCGGATGGCATTAATCCTTTCGGGGAGCAGAGCAGCAATCACAGCACCTGGCCCGTGACTCTATGTATGTATAACCTTCCTCCTTGGATGTGCATGAAGCGGAAGTTCATTATGATGCCAGTTCTCATCCAAGGCCCTAAGCAACCCGGCAACGACATTGATGTGTACCTAAGGCCATTAGTTGAACAACTTTTATATTTGTGGAATAGAAACGATGTACGTACGTGGGATGAGCACAAACAGGAGGAATTTGACCTAAAGGCTTTACTATTCGTGACCATCAACGATTGGCCCGCTCTCAGTAACCTTTCAGGACAGACAAACAAGGGATACCACGCATGCACGCACTGTTTTCTTGACACCGAAAGTATATACCTAGGAAGCTGCAGGAAGAATGTGTACCTGGGCCATCGTCGATTTCTTCCGACCAACAATCAATGTCGAAAGAAAGGCAAGCATTTCAAAGGCGAGGCAGATCACCGGAAGAAGCCTGCCATGCGTACCGGTGATCACGTACTTGCTATGGTCAATGATTTATACGTAATCTTTGGAAAGGGTCCCGGTGCACTAGCTGTTCCGAATGACGTTGGGGGACACGCACCCATGTGGAAGAAGAAATCTATATTTTGGGACCTACCCTACTGGAAAGACCTAGAGGTCCGCTCTTCAATTGATGTGATGCACGTGACGAAGAACCTTTGCGTGAACCTGCTAGGCTTCTTGGGAGTGTATGGAAAGACAAAAGATACAGGTGAGGCACGGGAGGACCTTCAACGTTTGCACGAAAAAGACGGCAATGCCTCCAAAGCAGTATGAAGGTCCTGCCAGCTATGCTCTTACCAAAGAAGAGAAGGAAATCTTCTTTGAATGCCTGCTTAGTATGAAGGTCCCGACTGGCTTCTCGTCGAATATAAAGGGAATAATAAATATGCCAGAGAATAAGTTCCAGAACCTAAAGTCTCATGACTGCCACGTGATTATGACGCAACTACTTCCAATTGCATTGAGGGGGCTTCTACCGAAAAACGTCCGATTAGCCATTGTGAAGCTATGTGCATTCCTCAATGAAATCTCTCAGAAGGTGATCGATCCAGAAATCATACCAAGGCTAAGGAGTGATGTGGTGCAATGTCTTGTCGGTTTCGAGCTGGTGTTCCCACCATCCTTCTTCAATATCATGAAGCACGTCCTAGTTCATCTAGTCGACGAGATTGTCATTCTGGGCCCCATATTTCTACACAATATGTACCCCTTTGAGAGGTTCATGGGAGTCCTAAAGAAATATGTCCGTAACCGCGCTAGGCCAGAAGGAAGCATCTCCATGGGCCATCAAACAGAGGATGTCATCGGGTTTTGTGTTGACTTCATTCCTGGCCTTAAGAAGATAGGTCTCCCTAAATCGCGGTATGAGGGGAGACTGATTGGAAAGGCACGCTTGGAAGGGACTCAATAATATGCAGGGACGGATATTCTTGGTCTCAAGCACGCTACGCAGTTCTACAGAACTCTACCTTGGTGACCCCGTATGTCGATGAACACAAGAACAGTCTGCGCTCTAAACACCCGGAGCAGTGCGACGACTGGATTACATGTGAACACATCAGGACTTTCAGCAGTTGGTTGGAAACACGTCTCAGAGGTGACAACACTATTTGTGATGACCTGTACTTGTTGTCTAGGGGACCATCTTCGACTGTTACGATTTGGAAAGGATACGAGATAAATGGGAATACATTTTACACGATTGACCAAGATAAAAAGAGCACCAACCAAAACAGCGGTGTCCGCTTTGATGCAACAACCGAGATGGGAAAGGACATGTATTATGGTTACATAGTGGACATATGGGAACTTGACTATGGACATGATTTTAAGGTTCCTTTGTTTAAGTGCAAATGGGTCAATCTGTCAGGAGGCGGGGTACAGGTAGACCCACAGTATGGAATGACAATAGTGGATCTGAAAAATCTTGGGTACACTGACGAACCGTTCGTCCTAGCCAATGATGTGGCACAGGTTATCTATGTGAAGGACATGTCTACCAGACCGAGAAAAATAAAAGATAAGGAAGCGAATACATCATACGATGAGCCAAAGCGCCACATAGTTCTTTTAGGAAAAAGGGACATCATGGGAGTGGAGGGGAAGACAGACATGTCTGAAGATTATAAAAAGTTTCATGAAATTCCTCCCTTCAAAGTCAAGGCTGACCCCAGCATCCTGATAAACGATGAAGATTATCCATGGTTACGGCGCAATAAGCAAATAACACAAGCGAAGAAAAAGTGAAGACTTTCTCCCGCAACTATTATGATGATACCATGCCAACTTTGTAACAGACGAGTATGATACCATTGTCCGTTTTGTACATGCACATGCTATGTGCGTGAAATTATGATACCATGCCAACTTTCAACTTTTCAGAGTTCATTTGAAATGCTTTAATATCTTATGGTTCGGCCCTCGTAATACCATTAATCCCGGTTCGCTCCTTGTCAACTATGTTCTCACCAAGAACAATCTCAAGAGGGCAGCCACGTGGGCCATTGGTCCCGGTTCGTCTGGACCTTTTTTCTCTATAGGCACATCTATGTTCATTTTTTTAGTAAAGTTAATCACAAACTTGTGATTCACACAAATTTCAAAGAATTCAAATTTTAACTATTCAAATTTGAAAACTAATGACACTAACAGAAAGTTTATAATTTTTGTGACTTAAAAAAATAATTAAACATAAACTTTAATAAAATAAATAAAAATAGCAACAATAAGTATTTTGTTGTAAGTACAAACAAAATAAAATAAATAAAGCAACAAAGAAAACAAAAAAAAACAAAATAATTTTTCTAAAACTAATGGCACTAACAGAAAGTTTATAATTTTTCTGCCCTAAAAGTAAAAAGAATTAAAAAATAAAGCAAAAAATAAAAGAAAATAAATAATGCAAAAAACAAAACAAAAAAACTGGGAAAAAAATAAAAAAATTGCCACCTATTGGGCCACCACGGCCTGAATACGACTAGAAACCCAACCTGGGCCAGGATTCATGCCCGCAGTAGGCCCAATAGGCCCACAGCAGCATAGTGTGAGATTAGGCCCGTAAGCCTGCATTTGAGAGGAGCTCGAGAGGGTAGCCGCAACAGGGCTTATAAACCACTCCGAGCCCCTCTCAACTAGCGAGGTGGGACTAAATTTTGGCCGCGACGCGGGCAGCACAGGGGCCTTTGGTCCTGGTTGGTGCCACGAACCGGGACTAAAGGGGTGCATTGGTTCCGGTTCGTGGCACCAACCGGTACCAATGCCCACCCTTTAGTCCCGGTACGTGGCACCAACCAGGACCAAAGGCCGCCGCTTCCCGCCCTTTGGGCTGCTGAAAAGAGGCCTTTGGTCCCGGTTGGTGGCACCAACCGGGACTAAAGGGTGTATTAGTCCCGGTTGGTGTCACCAACCGTGACCAAAGCTCTTGATATATATACAGCACTTAGCAGTTTTTAACCAAATCCCCCACTTCTCCCCCGACACCCCCTGCTCCTCCTCGTCGCCGTCGCTGCCCGACGCCTCTGCTCCACCTTGTCGTCGCCACCGCCACCGACGCCGTCAGGCTGCTCGCCTTCGCCGTCACCGCCGCCACCGACGCCGTCAGGCTGCTCGCCTTCGCCGTCGCCGCCGCCCCCTGTGAGCACATGCTCCCGCGCCCCTCCCGTCCCGCGCCCCTGCGCGGCCGCCGCGCCGCCGCCCCTCCCCTGCATTTTTTGTGTGTATATGTGTATATATGCATTTTTTTGTGTATATGTGTATATATGTGTTTGTATGTGTATATATGTGTATTTTTTTGTATATGTGTATATATGTGTATATATGCATTTTTTTCATATATATAATGTATATATGTATGTGGTAGCCGAAAATGGCCTTTGGTGACCGAGCTACCTGCAGGCCGGAATCAGCCCCGTCGATGCTCATTGCGATCGGTGCCAAGCAATTATGAGGCTACCGCATTTCCACCGTATTCGTAAAAGAGGTCGCTGCCGAGCGCCCGTGTTTGCTATTAAATAAAACTTGCGGGCACACGTACACGAGCGCCCGTATTTGCTTTTAAATAAATCTTGCGGGCACACGTACACGAGCAGGCACAGCAGTGCAGCACAACATCATATCAGACTCATGTACACGGCACGGGATTTGACTCCGTCAACATGTGCAACGTCACGGAGCGTTTGGGTCGAACGTTGAGAATCCTGCCGTTGCCTTGGTCTCGCCAGCTATTTGTAGGAGAGATGGCTCTCCATCGCAGCCGCACCCAGCTCAAACAAGATCGACATGGCTTTGTCTTCATCCTCAGTACGTTCCAGGGAAAGGCGTCAGCACCTGCCCAGTCGTACATCAATCAAAGCAACACAATTTGGTCACTGACAGAATGAAAAAGTCCAAGCAAGTGATTTCCACATTGAAAACCGCATAATCTCCAACTAATTCTCTGACAGCAAACGATACTACATACATAGAGGTTCACTAATATGTGGAGTGGTCACTAGTAGTCTGACATCCACATAAGCACGGTTACATGAAACTGTCATATTTCAAGCATAGAAAATAAATAAATTCAACCATAGAAATCTGCCTTGGGCGTGTTGGTACAGGTGTTCCTTTTGTGGCCTGTCAGGCTGCACCTGGAGCAGTGAGGTGAATTCCTTGTCGCCTTTGGAAGATCCCCATCCTGCGGACATGTTGTGCTCTTGTGCCCTTGGCCCGGCAGATTGAACATAACCTACTCCTCTTAGCTGGCTGTTCATATGGTGCTTTATTGCGGCTTGTCGTAGGGCACCCCGCTGGTCTCTTCTTTGATGGCGCCGCAAAGCAATGTTTTCACATTTCTTAGTTGATCCATCGCAAGAGCATATGCATCCGCATTGTTGTCACCGAGTCTAACAATTTGAAGGCAAAGCAGATGCAAATTATTATGTCGCCGCGAAGAGTACTTGAGAGGACCCTGGTCCTTTTGGTAACGTAGAAACACTGGAGGGAGTATATATATACCTTGCATCCCTTGTCCAACGCTTCAGTATTTGCCCGGCTGGAACCTCCTGCAGACCAAGCTGTATCATTACCTGAGAACAAGAGAAAAAGATCATCGTCAAAACCTAGGCTTTTTGTTTGCTCTTGGCAATAATTTGTCTTGTATGTACAACAGAGGAACAATTAGAAAAAAAAACACCTTCAGTGCATGGCTGCACACCATGCCAAAATGTTCAAACATTCCACATTCACACTTGAATTCGTCAGCAAGCTCGTTGACCTGGACGCGGAATTCATTTTTACACCATTTGTCCCTTTAATCTTTCTTTACATGCCTCGCTATGTATTCATGACGAGGCACAACTTCGATCAGAACATATGACCCACGTTCATATAGCATCTCACCAAAATTTTCAAACATGGCCTTCGTATAAATTTTTGATGCATGTATCTCAATAGGTAGGTTCTGAGCAAGCAAAACACCACCCTGCATGTGGAGACATATCATTATCATGTGTTTTTACCTTTCCATATTCTGTCAACAACAAGACATGATTCATGGAAATATAAATTGCTCGTCAAAGGACAACACACAAAACTTTTATTCTTACCAGTTTGGTTCTCTTCTCTTGATAATTCTCCTCTGAATCTCTGTCAAATTGCATCTTCTCATATTGCCTGATGAAAAGGTGCACCAAGGATCCTGGTGGCACATATCCTTTCTGCAAATGGTTTGCAATTTCACTCTGTTGCGTGCTGGTCATCTTGGCGCAAAAAGCATCCATGAAGTAAGGCTTAGCCCACTTCATCCGAGTCTCATATATTTGTGTGATGCATTTTTTTGTAGACCATGCTTCTCAACCATACATGCCCAACCATCCTCAAATTCTGTCTCACTAACCATGCGATGCACCATCTTGTTGAACTCCTGTTTGAACTCACTACCCTTGCCTAGCAGTGGCCCAAGGCACTCTTTTGCTTTCTTCAACACATGCCATTTGCACGACTTGTATGTGGCATGACATCTTCTATGGCAACCTCCATTGCACGAGCTTGGTCTGAAACCAACAGTTTTCTGTCAGCACATTCCAGGAGGAAAACATTTTCACAGCAAGCTTAAAAAGAAGATCAACACTCGTAACTAGACGAGAACATTTTATTAAATATCTATGAGGATTTTGCGTGGTTGTGGCGCTCCTATCATCTAGAAGAACTGTATGAATATCCGCTTGAAAGTGTCGATTTTCTCATGGCTCATCGGCACACCTCCAAAAATAATGCTTTGGAAGTGATTGTTGACACCAATGAAGAGGCCAAATGGCATGTCATATAGATTGGTTTTGTATGTCGTATCAAACGTGACAGTATCGCTAAAACACTTTAAACTGCTCGTTGCTTCTCCCTGTTGTCCACATCAAAGTTTTGACTCAACCATCACAATCAACCTGCACACTGTATTTGAACTCAGGATCTTCAGCCCGCATTGCGTTGAACACCTCTATTGTTTTTGTGGCATCATTTTCTGACTGCTCTCTGTTAAGTTTTCCACAAAGAGTTTTGAGAGATCTCTTTGTGAATGGCACCTCCTTCACAGATCCAAAAAAAACTGCCAGCCACACTGTAAACCTTGCTCAGGCTTACATTGTTTTCTCTCAGCTGTTTCACCAAGCCTCTGATGTATCTATCTATGTGCCGGTGCGATTTCCAGTTCAGCTTCTCCATACAGTTAACTGAGACTGCATGGTTGTGTTCTGCTTTGTGTTCACATATGTACCATCCTCTATCATCAGATCTAAGCACCCGCATCAACACGGGGCATCCACACCTCGTCGAGCGGCTTTTCGATTGCAATGGCTTGCCCTGTTGAGTTTTTCCATAAGATATGAGAGCATAAAAAATGAAAAAAGTAGGTGTGGGGAAACATTTCTCTTTTTTGAATTAATGAATCATCATCACTGCACACGCGCACACAAACTCCTGCATGCAGCCTGTTTTTGGCATACCTGACGCTAAACCCAGTCTCCCAGGAGTATAGGTTGTAAAACTCACACGCTTCTTCAACTGTGTCGAATCTAGTTCTGAGCGCCGGGTTAACAACAGTGCCAACCTTGTTGTCTGCATAAGCTCGCATTGAAGCTTCGAGGGCAAGGACTCTGCTTGGGTTGGCATCCCTCTCTTCTGGCGCTTTGCCAATCCTAACACTGCATTTTCCCCACAAATTGGTGTTAAATGTACTCTGTACTTGTACAGACCGATATAACAGGTTGTTTTTCTGAAGAAAAAAATGTTGATCTTTTGATACAGAATCAATAAATATGATCTAGCAACATGAGACACTGATTGTAAAAATTATGGTTCCAAGCTAGCATGAACGCTATAACAGGTAAAAAAAGAATTGTTTCTACATGGGGTGAACTCTGTACATGCGTGTGTTCTAGTTACAGGCGAGTACATGAAGCTTCAATATCTGGGACGCCAGATCAGGCCTTACCCTGATTCTGCTTCCTCAAAGAAGAACTAGAGGCCATCCAGTGGCGAAACGACTTGAAGGGGATGAACGGCCCGACCAGGGAAAGGAGAAGCACCGCTTCCGGTGTTATCCTACCTTTTTTTTTTCTTGAGAAATCGGTGTTATCCTACCTGCAGCACCAGATGGGACCAGGATTAATGTCGCATAGGCTATTTTGAAATCAGCCCAGCAAGCATATGACGTGTTTGCGTATCTAGCGCGCACCCGAGGCCCATGTACAATGCTGGCACAGCAGGCCACGGGCACCCATGTATTTCAACTTAGTAGCTACCGTATACCTCCAACAAAAAACGCATGCACACATCGCAGCGCTGTACTGCACGGCGCCAGATTCCGGCCTGCAGGCAGCCCGGCCACCAAAATGCCACTCCCTGTGGTAGCTATATGATGAATGGATGTGGCTATCTATGTATGAATATAATGTTTATAGCATTTTTTTGTTTATAAATGTTTTTAATATATGTATTAATTTTTTATTTAGGTTGTTAGTAGATATCGATTTTAGGTCAATGCATTTTAGGTTAGTGTAGAGGAAAAAGTAAAATAAGGAAAAGGAAGAAAAGAAGAAGAAGGAAGAAGGAAGAAGAAGAAGAAAAAGAAGGAGAGGAAAAAGAAAAATAAGAAGAGGAAGAAAGGAGAAGAAGAGGAGAGGAAGAAGGGGAGAAATAAATAAGAAGAGGAAAAAAGAAGAAAAAGAAGAGGAGAAGAAGAAAGGAATAGAGGAGAAGAAGAAAAAATAGAAAATATTCTATTTTTTCTTCTTCTCCTCTATTCCTTTCTTCTTCTCCTCTTCTTTTCTTCGATCTTCTCCTCTGTCGTCGTCGATATAGCCCCCCCCCCCCTCGGCCCTCTCGCTCGACCGAAACTCTCGAGGACACCCAAACCCTAGAGAAAAAATGTTGTTGGTCTCCTACCCCCTCCCGCTGCGCCCCTACCCGACAAACTCTCTTGAGGCCACCAAATTTACCAAGTTAAAAGAGCGTTGTCGTCGAGGCCACCCGAAACCCTTGAAGCATTGTGTCGAGGCCACCCCAAACCCTTGAAGCGTTGTCTAGGCCACCACAAACCCTAGAGAAGCAGCGTCGAGGCCACTAACATGATTCCTTATTGTGATTAGCTAGCTAGTTCTACGTTTGCCAGTAATATATATCCATTTGTACCATGTTTGAATAATAATTGACATGTTGTAAATATTTGCAGAAACTATGGAGCACTACCGAGACGAAGCAACAGAAGCGATGTTGGGGGAGATAATCGCAGAAGGAACTGATGTCGTTGCGTCATTTTTCAACGACGTCGTTGATCAGGAAGGACTGGGTGAAGAAGAGGGCTATGTTCATGATGGCTCCGGCCCATTAATGCCAGTACAAGAAGAGGGCTATGTTCATGATGGCTCTGGTGATGACCCAATGGAGGTACAAGAAGGAGACCGTGCTGACTGCTCCGGTGACCGAACCGAGTCCGGCCAGGTATATATATATATTAGTTAAGCCCGTGCTGACTAGTTAATTGATGCATTCATTGTTTTGGTATATGTACACATATTAATTAACTCTCTTCTTTCTTCCTTTTTCTAGCCCTTCGGATCGAGCACAACTTCGGTAAGGAGATGAGGCCCGAAGAAAAAGTTGAGCTCGGATGAAAGGTTTGAGATCACAGCAATCGCTCGCCACGGCGAACCGATTGAACCCATCCGGAAAAAGAACGTATTTGTTGCTCAGTGCGAGGTTCTTGTTAGGGACAAGATCCCGATCAGCATCCACCAATGGTATCAGCCTAAGGAGGAAGACCCTCAGGTGTCTTATGTCAATGATATGCAGAAAGATGATCTTTGGACTGAGCTGAAGGCAAATTTCACCCTACCGCCAGAGGAGGATCCGGAGAAGCCAGTTAAAGAGCAATTAATAAAGTCTTGTGCTCTTAAGAAGATGGCAGGCCTATTCAGGAGGTGGAGGAAAGAGCTGAAAAAATTTGTCGACAAAGAAGAGACACCAGAATTCATCGGCAAATATGAGAAGATCAGAGATCGCTGGCCGCATTTGTGGCCTACACGACATCGGAAAAGAGTAAGAAGATGTCGGCGACAAACAAGCAAAATGCTGCGAAGAAGAAGTTTCACCATCGCACGGGGTCAGGTGGCTACCTGCAAGCCCGGCCTAAGTGGTCCAAGGCTGAGAATGATCTGCTTGATAAAGGGATCAAACCGAAGACAATGAGATGGCAGACCGTTGCCAGACTTGGTTCTTCGGGGCTGGCGGAACCTTGGACCCTGTATCAGGGAAGTGCCATTGGACGGACGAGCAACTGAAAACAACAGTCACAAGGCTTCGGCAGTATATCGATGCAGCGCAGCAAGGGACGTTCGTTCCAAACAGGGAGAAGGACGAGCTCACAATGGCCCTCGGGAATCCTGAGCACCCTGGACGGACACGAGGCACGCCAGGCTCCATTCCGTGGAAGGTTGGTTTTTCGGACGCAGGGGGTTATAGAACCCACGAGAGGAGGAAGAAACTGGAGCAGAGCCAATTGCAGGCGCTGCATGAAAGTGTAATGGGGCTAGAGGAACGAGAAGCAGATCGCAACAAACGACCTGCCGAAGCTTCCCCTGAAGCTACCCCGCCATCTCAGCAGAGAAGCAGCGTGGCTTCCACCGAGCTGCTTCAGCCGGAGCATGTCTTGACGGCTCCTGCCAGCTATCCCGTGGATGCTATCACGGGGGCTCAAAATTGCCACCTTATGACGCGATGGATGAATTTGAAGGTGAAGGCGGTTGTTGGCTCTGTTTATCCTACTGAACAAGGCGCAACTTTTTATTGCCGGCCAATTCCAGAAGGATATGCCAGGGTGATGGTGGATGAAATAACGGAGGGATTTGAGGACCTCCAGCTTGAATACCCAACCGGTGAAGGGGAGAGAAGGCTGGGTTCTGCTCTGAAGACTCCATGCCTATGGCGGAAGGAGCTCATCAACCTTCCGAACTGGACGCCTCCGCCTCCTCCTCCTCCTCCGGTGAGTCAGGGCACTCCGCCTCCGCCTCCTCCTCCTCCTTTGGTGAGTCAGGGCACTCCGCCTCCTCCACCGCCTCCTCCTCCGGCGAGTGTCGATCAGGGCATTGGGCCTCCTTCTCTGGCACGTGGCGGCACTCCGCCTCCTTCTCCGCCTGCGCCGGCGCGCCCGAGCAGTCAGCAGTCTCCGCCTTCTCTGGCGCGTGGTGGCACTCCGCCTCCTTCTCCACCTGCGCCGGCGTGCCCGAGCAACGAGCAGCCTCCTCCTTCTCCGGCGCGTGGTGGCACTCCGCCTCCTTCTCCGCCTGCGCCGGCGCGCCCGAGCAGCCAGCAGCCTCACCAGCAAGGGCGGAAGAGACCCGCCGCCGCCCCGGCTGCTCCGTCGCGTCGTAGTCCTTCTCCTCCGCCTCGTAAGCAAGCACGAAAGAAGACAGGCGCCACAGCCGCTCCGTCTGCTCCGGCATCTAGCAGTACAGCCAGCAGAGGCGGGAGGCAATACAAATACGGTCCACCTCTCAAGCCTCTAGAGAAGTTACCGTACGAGAGGACCGAGGAGGAAAACGCGATGATCGTGCGGGCCTACGTGAAGGACTTCTTTGAAGGGGTGAAAGCAAAGAGACATCCACCTCCGGAGGAGAAGGTAGATCCGGTGAAAGCAAAGCGCACTATCGATGCCCTGAGGAAACCACCAAAGTCTCCGCCGAGAACCAACTATGAGCGCATTACTGCAAAGACATATCTCGAAGCCCAGCGGTCGAGAAGTACTATCAGTGATAAAAGGTTAAAAGGACGAGCAGCTGGGAATAAAATTGCCCAGCTGGGGGAACAAGCACAGCAATCGTGCCCCCCGCTCAATGTGTCTAGCGGCGACATCGTCGCTAATGCTCCGGGGACGGTGGCCGGTTATGGAAATCTTGGAGATTACCTGCCTGACGATCAAATTCCAGATTTCTTGGAGGTGGACGAACACAGATACGAGTACGGGAAGCCTCTCGTCAAATATGAAAAATCTCTAACAACTATGATGCGAAGATTCCATGATTGGTACATGAAAACCTGCAGAGAGTCTGAGGTGACGAATGCTTTGTATTTGGATATTAAAGAGGAGCATGACCTCGTTGGAACTGATCTATTTATTGTTCCATTTGAGGAGTTCTTCACGTTCTTCAATCAAAAGGCCCTCGATAAACTAACGGTCTTTTGCTACTGTCTGTAAGTACTATTTCTGTCATTAAGTCTCTGTATATAGCTCGGCTCTTTCATTGCATGTATTTATAATTAATTATCCTCACTATATTATGCAGATTGAAGATCGTCGAGTGCAAAAAACAAGAAATGTATGATATTGGCTTCATTAACACAAATATCATAGATGAATTTATGGTTGAAAAGGACGCCGAAGAGGCCGAGGGGTACTTGCTACAATCATTGATCAAAAATCAAAACAAAGATTTAATACTCTTTCCTTACAACTTCAAGTGAGTGTTACTGTCGTGTGCATATTCGGTTTCCCTTATTACTCGAGCGAGGTTATAGTAATGTAACTGATGAGTTATGCATGCGTGTGTAGATTACACTATGTTCTTCTGGAGATTAAGCTTGAGCGGGGAGTAGTAAACGTCTTAGACTCGAGACGAAAAGATCCCCAAACCTATGCGGACATGACTAAAATGCTCAACAAGTAAGTTCAATCGATCATTTATCGCATCATATTGGCAACTTTTTGTTCATTTCCTGATATCTCAAGTAATAATAATTATTTTCTTTGTCTTGCAGGGTTTGGAAACAGTTCACCGCAGAAGTTCTGGGACTGCCGAAGGAGCTGCGATATACATACCCGAAAGTAAGTACTACTAGCTAGCTAGTTGCGCGCATCTCCCGTTGATTCTATAGCTGTACTTTCATCAATGCCATTTATAATGCTTCATTATCAGTTTGATTGACCTCTATTTCTCGTAAAGTGCTTGTGGCAGGAACAAGGGAATGATTTCTGTGGATACTACGTGTGCGAGTTCATCTACAACGCGACTTTGAAAAATAAGCGGGGCTACTCTAAAAGACAATCTGAAGTGCGTAAGCAATAATATTCACAATTTCATTTTATTACACCATCATTTCTGTTGAGTTTCATTCATATATGTATTAACCCCCTTCTTCAAATTAGACGTGGCAGATGCGGGATGAACTCCTAGAACAAGATCGCATGAAAGCAATTCAAGAGGAATTGGCGGGATTCTTTCTTGACCACGTCATCAATAAAGCCGGAGAATATCATGTGGAAATTAATTTCAAATGCTAGGGGATTGTAAGAGATTTTACATATTGTATATGTATGTAGCCAGTAGCGTCGGATAGATAATACGGAAACTTGTTGTTTGACCAATCTCTCGGAGAAGGAGAGGTCGATCGATCACTTCTCTCGGTATGCATGACGAACTTCTGTACTTAATGGTTCCCTTCATTTTCTTACTAGCTAGCGTGTCGAGGGCCTCTCTATGTACAGTATGTAGCATCGACCAAGCACGGACATAAGAGAGGACACTTCTCTCTAGTAATTAGTTAGCTAACACAATATATTAAACACCTAAATTAACCCCCCAAAACCCCCAACCCCCCCTTTCAAAAAAAACAAAAACCACGGCCAATGAAATGCTGATGCGTGGATGCCTGTTGGTCCCGGTTGGTTCCACCAACCGGGACCAAAGGCCCTCCTGCCTGGGCTCGGCGCACCGGCCACGTGGAGGCACATCTGTCCCGGTGTGTGTTAGAAACGGGACTAAAGGGTGGTGGCATTAGTAACGACCCTTTAGTCCCGGTTCAAGAACTGGGACTAAAGGCCCTTACGAACCGGGACAAATGCCCCCTTTTCTACTAGTGATTGTGGATACTACATTTGCGAGTTCATCCGCCACACGACCTGTGGTGGGGCTACTCTAAAAAATAATATGAAGTGCGTAAGCAATAATATTCATAATTTTATTTTATTACCATAATTTGTGTTGAGTTTCATTCATATATATGTATTGACCCCCTTCTTCCAATTAGGTGTGGTAGATGCGGTATGAACTCCAACCACAAGATCGCATGCGAGCAATTCAAGAGGAATTGGCGGGATTCTTTCTTGACCATGTGATCGACAAAGACGGAGAATACGATGTGGAAGTTGAGTTCAGATGTTAGGGGATTGTAAGAAATCTTATATTGTATATACGTAGCCAGTAGCGTCGGATAGATATACGAAAACTTGTTTGACCAATCTCTCGGAGAATGAGAGGTCGATCACTTCTCTCTGTATATGTTCATGACGATCTTCTGTACTTAATGGTTTGCTTCATTTGCTTACTAGCTAGCTAGCATGTTGAGTCCTCTCTATACGTATAATACGTAGCGTCGACCAAGCACGGAGATAAGAGATGACACTTCTCTCTATTAGCTAGCTAACATAATATATGAAACCCCTAAATTAACCCTACAAACCCCCCCAAACCCCCAACCCCCTCCCCCTTTAGAAAACAAAAAACAAAAATCCCACCCCTTGAACTGTTGATGCATGGAAGCCTTTTGGTCCTGCTTGGTGGCACCAACCGGGACAAAAGGCCCACGTGGAGCCCCATCTGTCCCGGTTCGTGGGCGAACCGGGACTAAAGGTATTGGGCTTTAGTACCGACCCTTTAGTCCCGGTTCGGCAACAGGGACAAATGGGCCTCATGAACCGGGACAAATGGGGCTGTATCTACTAGTGGAGGTTTTCCTTATGGCACATGAAGATGCGGTCTATCCTAGTGCATCCCAATCTAGATGAGGCGCTAGATGGCTTCACTATAAAAAAATCCAAAGGCGTGGACCGAGGATGAAAAGCACATAGATCATAAGGCTTTTTCTATGATTCATCTTCGTCTGTCTAACAATATTTTGCAAGAAGTGCTGGAGGCGAAATATGCAGCAGCTCTCTGGCTGAAATTGGAGTCTATCTGCATGTCCAAGGATCTGACCAGTAACATGCACATGAAGATGAAGTTGTTCACACATAAGTTGCAAGAAGGTGGTTTGGTGCTAAACCACTTGTCTATCTTCTAGGAGATCGTTTCTGACTTACAGTCTATGGACGTAAAGTATGATGATGAAGATTTAGGTCTTCTGCTTTTATGCTCTCTGCCTAGTTCCTTTTCCAATTTTCGAGATACCATATTATATAGTCCCGATGAAATAACTGTTACTGAAGTATATGAGGGCCTTCAACAGAACAAAAAGATGAAAGATATGTTGCAATCTGATGAGTCATCCTCCAAAGGAGAAGGTTTGCAAGTACGAGCACTACTGCATGATGGTCTAAATGCGACACTACAATCAGGGACCCTTCAAGGAAACTTTATGTGATGCATTAATCGCAAACTGTGATGTATAAAACCCGTCAAATGAGATACAAAACGTTTGCGATGGCAGAGACATCAAACAAGATTCAGATTGTAGTTGTGTGTGCAATATGTGGCAAATAGTTCACTGGAATGAACTGTTTGTGATGAGCATAACAACAGAAACAGTCCGCTAGATCAAGGTGTATGTGCGATATACGGTATACAGTTCAGTTGGATGAGCCGTTTTCGATTTGGCAACACAGTTCAATATTTTTGCATGCGCCACTGCAACTTAACATTAGTTTCCTCGAATGTCAAATATCTAAAACTGAATTATCTGCTAGAATTTTTACCATTAGCAATCTGATGCAGAATTCTTAATGAGTGTCTTTCCTCTCTCAGAGGGGTGTTTGCTTCATGTAGGATTTTATTTTCTTTCCCTTTCAATCTTTTTTGTAAGCTAGTTTCCTCTTTTGCAATACACCCCTTTGTACAGTTTTGTTTTGTTTCTTGCTATGTAGGTAAAAAAATAGTAGTGTGGATTATCTAGATGTACAATCTAAAATATCCATATCTAAGGGGTATAATTTCCTATTTGGGTTTAGCTATACTCCTTGAAATATATATATATACTTCTGAATTAGTATTTTGTAGCCATGATATTGTACTGCTCTGCGTGATTGGATAACACTAGTAGAAAAAGCCCCATTTGTTCCGGTTCGTGAGGGCCTTTAGTCCCGGTTCTGGAACCGGGAGTAAAGGGTCGTTACTAAAGCCCCCCCCCCATTAGTCCCGGTTCTTATACGAACCGGGACTAAAGCCCCGCCACGTGGCCGCTGTCTAGAGCTCCACCTTTAGTCCCGGTTGGTGACACCAACCGGGACTAAAGGCAATTTTACGAAATTTTAATTTTTTTCAATTTTCAAATTTCAGAATTATTTTACAATTTAATCTCTAATCACCACTAATCTCTGCTTTAATTTAACCTCTAATCTCTAATCACCCCTCATCATTCCAAATAATCTAACTTCTCGGCCGGTCAACCATCCTCTCACTACTCCAGCCTGGGCACGCTTAACTTCCGGGTTCTATTCCCCCTCGTTTCCAAGTCGGCACTTGTTGTTTTCCTGACAATAGTAAGATGTTAATCCTATTAACCCTCAGGAGTTTAGCTTGAGCATGAAGTCACACGTTTCACTGTTTGAGTTTGAAACTATTATTATAAAAAACAATAATTATTGAAGGATTTTAATTTTTGAAGTTTTTATCATTTTC